>NW_027103562.1:0-39802 GCF_902728285.1 Clytia hemisphaerica | reverse complement strand
GTTTGCACTCGCACTTACTAGGATATACTATTTTAAATTTTATGTTAGATATATTAAGAAAGGCTGACCCATGACAATTACCGAAGTTTACAGCCGTCATTAAGGCTGTTCTATTCAAGCTCAATATAGAAGAATTATCTATTCGAATTGCGTATACAGAGCACGATTCGGAGAAAGTATATGAAAAGTGATTCTCCTTGACCATACATGTCCAGTATAAGGGAATATGTCAAACTGAAATTAAATGAAAGTTCAAATTTTCCTTTTGACAATGAGGGTGTACAAGTGAGCTATCTACCCTTCCCCACTGTCTTGGTATTGTGGAGATAATTTGAAATCAATTTAACTGGCCCAAATTTATTTAAGAAAAAACAAAAAATGTGATTATCTCAAGACTTGGTTCTTATAAAAAAAGTGAAGGAAACCTTTGATCTTTGTTTGTTTCCACATGGACCCATGAGGCCATCGGGCCAAGGGATACGAGGGTCCCTGTGCCCATTTGTTAAATTTCAAAATTTGCTTCTATAAATTTGAAAGATAAGGGGTCCCTATACCCCAATTAACATATCCCCAAACCCATGTCATTTGTTTCATTTGTTTCATTTTGAACTTTTATTCTTTTTATCATTTTGGCTCAATAAGGCCGGAGGTCATAGGGCATAAGGCGTCCCTATAACCCAGTGGACATACCCCAAACCCGTGTCATTTGTTTCATTTGTTTCATTTTGACTTTAAGTCTCGAAAAAAAGGAGAGACCCCCGTTCTTTTTATTCTTTTTGTCATTTTGGCTCAATAAGGCCGGGGGTCATAGGACATAAGGGGTCCCTATACCCCAGTGGACATAACCCAAACCCGTGTCATTTGTTTCATTTGTTTCATTTGTTTCATTTTGACTTTGAGTCTCAAAAAAGGAGAGACCCATCGTTCTTTTTATTCTTTTTGTCATTTTGGCTCAATGAGGCCGGGGGTCATAGGGCATAAGGGGTCCTATACCCCAATTGACATATCCCCAAACCCATGTCATTTGTTTCATTTGTTTCATTTTGAACTTTTATTCTTTTTATCATTTTGGCTCAATAAGGCCGGAGGTCATAGGGCATAAGGCGTCCCTATAACCCAGTGGACATACCCCAAACCCGTGTCATTTGTTTCATTTGTTTCATTTTGACTTTAAGTCTCGAAAAAAAGGAGAGACCCCCGTTCTTTTTATTCTTTTTGTCATTTTGGCTCAATAAGGCCGGGGGTCATAGGACATAAGGGGTCCCTATACCCCAGTGGACATAACCCAAACCCGTGTCATTTGTTTCATTTGTTTCATTTGTTTCATTTTGACTTTGAGTCTCAAAAAAGGAGAGACCCATCGTTCTTTTTATTCTTTTTGTCATTTTGGCTCAATGAGGCCGGGGGTCATAGGGCATAAGGGGTCCTATACCCCAATTGACATATCCCCAAACCCATGTCATTTGTTTCATTTGTTTCATTTTGAACTTTTATTCTTTTAGTCATTTTGGCTCAATAAGGCTCAATAAACTTTCATGTCTCGAGAAATTGAGGGAGTATGTTTTATTCATATTTCATTTTAATTATTCAAAATTCTTTTTTTAAGTAAGGCATATAACTTTGTTTATTTTAGTTTTAATTAGTTTTTGCAAAGTAAACAAATGGTAACATACTTTTGAGGACATTTTATTTCATTTATAAGGACCAACTTTATAAGAATCTAATCCATAACTATTTAACCATTTAAATTTATAATGTCTTGTAGCTGACTTTAAACGTATACGTCACAGTTAATCACGTATTTCGACGGCTTGTCACTGTGTCGGATGTATACTCGGCGCCTTAGGCCCTACAGGGTTGTTAGTAACGGTTCAAATTTCTATCATGTTATACCCGTCGAAGATAAAGATATATGAACTAATCACGTTTTAATAAAGCTTTGTTTTTCGATGTTTAATAGCTAAATAATGAAAGGCATGGGACGTAAAACAACGATTAAATACATATTTCAAGGGCTTGTCACGGTTCCGGGTGTATACGTCAGTTGACGGCTTGTCACTGTGCCGGGTGTATACTCGGCGCCCTAGGCCCCGCAGGGTTGTTAGTAACGGCTCGAATTTCTATCAGGTTATACCCGTCGTATAGAAAGATATATGAACGAATCAGGTCTTAATAAAGCTTTGTTTTTCATGTTTCAAAGCTTAATAATGAAATGCGTGGAACGTAATAAGACGATTAACTACGTATTTTGAGGGATGTATATGTCGGTTGACGGCTTGTCACTGTGCCGGGTATATACTCGGCGCCTTAGGCCCCGCAGGGTTGTTAGTAACGGTTCAAATTTCTATCATGTTATACCCGTCGAAGATAAAGATATATGAACTAATCATGTTTTAATAAAGCTTTGTTTTTCGATGTTTAATAGCTAAATAATGAAAGGCATGGGACGTAAAACAACGATTAATTACGTATTTCAAGGGCTTGTCACGGTTCCGGGTGTATACGTCAGTTGACGGCTTGTCACTGTGCCGGGTGTATACTCGGCGCCCTAGGCCCCGCAGGGTTGTTAGTAACGGCTCGAATTTCTATCAGGTTATACCCGCCGTATAGAAAAATATATGAACGAATCAGGTCTTAATAGAGCTCTGTTATTTTATGTTTCATAGCTTAATAATTAAAGTTAATTTTAAATTTGTACTATGTAAGTCTTTTTCAGTTCTTTTACTTTCTTAAAAATATGAATTGTCTACATCTAAATAATAAACAAAAGTCGTTTGAAAATACAAAAGAATAAATAACAACAAAAGAGCTACACGTATTTTTATAAGGAACACGTTCAAAAGATGGTAAGGGTAAAATTGTTAAGGAACTACTCAGGTAGCCTGGATATCCAGGCTGTAAACTATTTCACTGTTTAGTATTTCATATTTCATGTTCTGGTTTACCGCCTGGTCCACCTAAAGTGATTTACCTTCTAAAATTACAATGCATCCGCTTTCTTTCGCTCGTACCGCTTAATGCTGTAAGGGCCAATCTAAATGATGCGGAGCAATTCTGAAGCAAAAATAGGTTTTGCACTTTCATTCTCTAGTTGTACCAAGCTCTATAATTTTAGAACTTTGTATGTTGAGGTAAAATTAGCAGCTCTAACCTTAGAGGAAGGTTAAAGTTCTTTATAAAAAAACGTGTAAAATAAATATTTCAACTACCAGCTAGTCATGATTGGAGGAGGGTTAGGAGTTAAGGCTTAATCAATATTTTGCTTTTTTGCTTTTGTGTTAAAGTTACTTGGTGATCCTCTCATTATGTAAATGCATCAAATATAACACCATGAAAGTGTACCTTTCCCGATTCATATGTTTCGTCATGTGCTTATATTTCGAGAACCATGAAAACAATTGTTCGCATATTTCCGTATTCACCTGAAATAGAAAATAACCTTTAGGTGGGTTTACATCTGTAGGGAGAATCGATTACCTTTCCTTTGTCGATAACAATCAGAACATTAACAAAAGGCTCAAAATCACTTTTACGAATTCTTTTATGGGAGTTAATAACTTTTCAAATTAATCAGAAAGCGAAAATTAATTACTTTAGGCGTACAAACTTTCGCGCGTAGAAACTTTCGCGAGTTTCGCGAATTTTGGCCTATTTCGCGAAAGTAAATGTCTTTGAAAATTCTTGACAGGGTAATTTGTGAAAGTTTATGTTTGCGAAATTTTCTTTGAAAAATTGAAAATCTACAAAACTTCAAAATTGTAATAAATATAAAGTCTTTAGCATATTTCTAGCCTTTAACGCCTTTTCACAGTCAAAGAATAACCGTTTTTATTGGATTCAAGGACCATTTGTAACTTTTTAGTCGATTTTCGCTTAAAATTTCTCTGTTTTTTCCCAATGATTCGCGAAAGTTAATGCTCGCGAAAAATATTTCTTCCTCAAATTCGCGAAAGTAGATGTTGTGAATTTCGCGATTTTTCGACCTCGCGAAAGTTTCTGCTTGTGAAAGTTTCTACGCCTAAAGTATGATTTACAGAGTTAATTATGCCTTACAAAAATGTCTAACGTCGGCATAAAAATTGCCTTTCAAAATTGAACCCTCGTGCAGCTTATGAGGAGTGAAGACCTACCCTACAGTACATTTTACTGAAAGTCCTGACCCTTACATTGATGTCTCAACTTATTTTGCTGAAGTCTGGAAATGAGCCTGTCGACACAATGTGCAAAACAAATCAAAATGGTCAATTCTTTAATCGATTCTCCCCTTGATGTAAACCCACCCTTTTACCAATTAAAATTCATCACCCTCGATATACTCATTATATATTTCTTACAAATTTGTTTAGCGCAAATAGTTTACCAAAAAAAATCTCTGCTACATACATCTTTCAACGAGTCGCTGTTATCTGGGTTGCAATTTGCACGGCACCAAGTATCGATATGGTTTTTAAAATGAAACCTATCAGACCTATAATCCATGTCAGCCAATTTCTCTGATTTTTCTCTTCGGTTCATGGAATATTTTTTGAGGTGACACGCGTCGTCATATACGATACATTCTAAAAAATCAAAATTTACAAAACATGGTAAATCAGCCCTGAGCTTATTAGGTTCATTTTTTACAACCGGTACCTTGTTGGCAAAATAGTAAACGCTTTTTAACATGGTCAATTCATAATAGCGTGCTATCGACCATTTCCTTTTAAAAAGCTTATTCCGCTGCGCGCTGGGTCAACAAAATAAAAGAAAACAGGGCTTCAATGAACTTTAAAACAGTTTAATTTTATAAAATTTAACAATACCACCCAAAAGTAGACCGGCTATAAAGAGTTTTACCTTTTTGGAATACACTTGAATTGAGTTTTTTTATTTGCCAAGGCACATGTGTTTTTAGTACTACTAATTTTCAAAATATTTACCTATATCTTTCATTGATTCCATTTTCAATAACTCGTATAGATGACCGTACACTTGCAGTTTTGATTCGCTGATGTATAGCTCTTAAAGTAGACCGGCTATAAAGAGTTTTACCTTTTTGGAATACACTTGAATTGAGTTTTTTTATTTGCCAAGGCACATGTGTTTTTAGTACTACTAATTTTCAAAATATTTACCTATATCTTTCATTGATTCCATTTTCAATAACTCGTATAGATGACCGTACACTTGCAGTTTTGATTCGCTGATGTATAGCTCTTTCATGTTCACTACAACTCCGCAGGGGCTTGTGAAAACAAGGACACCTAGATAGATAGATAGATAGATAGATAGATAGATGGATGGATGGATGGATGAACAGACGGGGTAAAAGCGTTTTTATTAGTAGAGTATCAGGTTTTAAGTTGCAAAATGGAATTACATAAGAAATGAAGGACAATACCTGATGTTTTCTTATCTCTGGCTGAATGTTTTGTTTTTTCTGTTTGACATCTTTTTTTCTTCGCGGTTGTAGAATTTTGCTTCGCACTGAGAAAAGAATGATATCAACTTAATATAATACACCCCGTTCTCACAGCCCCACTGGAGACCCTTCCCACTTAAAAATTTGGCCAAAATATCGTCCCCGGTGAGAAATTTTACCTTAATTTTTGTCCCCGCTGAACATAATCAAATAAGCCAATCCTCACTTGAAACTTCTTTGCTATATTTTCCATCCTCGCTGAATTTTCTGACTCAAGATCATGGAATTGAATCCCCAGTCATTAGAAAAATGGGAATATCGATCCCCATGGACTTTTCGTCCGTTATTTTTACCCCCACTGGCTAAAAAAATCTCACCGGGTCTGTGAGAAGGGGGTGTGATAATCAATGCGCTCCATCATCATTAGCCCTTCCTATTCTGATGAAATCTTGAGAATGATTTCGCTTTTACAATTTGAAATATGTATTCAGATTTTTATATCTTTTTCTTTCTATCAACATTTACAGCCCGCGAAAGTGGGCCCACTTCGCCTGTTCTTATTACTTTTAGCCTAGTTACCAATTGATTGTTGATGTAGGTTTTATCACCGCTACGTTTTGATCACATCCAAGGTTTGTGTCGGTAACCTGTTCTACTAAGAAAGTCCCTTGGTTTTTGATGTGCTCCGGAATCTTTTCATCGCGAACCCATGTTTTTTCACCAGTATGCCACAAAATCTAAAAATAGAAATTTGGTTGATAACCATTGAGGTTTAAACCCAAAAGGCTAAGAGGCCAGGAGTCTCCTAGATGGAGTATGAAATCACTTATTTCCCATTAAAAATGCCTGCGCGTAGTTTTTAGACAAACATCGGATTAAACATAACATCTATCTCTAGATCTCGAAAGATTAGTCCTTAAAAACAAAAAAAACCGTTAGCTACAATCCGTAAAAGTATTTAACCCTGTTGTTTTCTAAAAAAAATCGATAGGTAGAATAATTAATGCGGTCAACTTTTCTTCTTATTTCAATGACATTTATTATTTAAAATTTGTGATCAAGAATTCAATCATTTCTCAAGTAAGTAAGAACCTCTAAAACAAACCACACATCTTTTTTGTATACACATGTGGACACCTTCAAGTACTACGGACTTGAAAAGACCTTTAATATTGTATGTGAAATTGGTCTACCATAATCGCTGCGTCTATGTTTCGATTATAATGTGTATACCTTGACAATCTTGACTTATTTCGGGCTTATTTCTGTCTTTCGTAATAACCTACCTGATAGAGTTTTGAATTCCTGGTCTCCTTGATAGCACAGATCTGTAACACTGAATAATCACCAGTTGTCTCTTGATCAATTTTGAGGTTGTCATTTATGCTATCTAATTCCCCCTCATCAACATTTTCTTCGGTTTCTTCGCTTACTCTTGTTTCATGATTTTTATCAATTGTAAGTTCTGTTTCATCCTCATGGTCTTTAGCCATACTGTTGCTTTCATGCAGTGAACAAAACTTTGAATCTTGAATTGGGGTGTTTAAGCATCCTATAAAATTTATAAAAATTGAAAATATGTCAGGTCCAAAAATCTATGTGATTGGGGGAGGGTTCTAAAAAATTAACATAGATTGACCTTTCAAACTAAGTGAGAGGAATTGACGAGAATTTGGTGTAGGTCTATTTTGGCACCAAGATAGGCTTATCCTTTCCAACCTAGAAATAGGGAATATTCAAATAAATAGATTTTATGTATAAGGATCTATTTGTCCTAGAAACCTTGTTTCTTGGGTTACCAATGAAGTTTAAGTCTGTTGGAATTGAATTTTCTTGGTAGGATTTGACGCCAAAAAATCCTACCGGTTTTTATATAAATGGCAAATTTAACTCATGAACAATGGAATTGCTACATTTTAATTCGTCATCAAAAAAGCTTCTCGGGAGGGGGGTAATATGGTTGCGAGCTGACGGGGAGCACCCAGCTTTCCACCCTCGGACCCTTACCGGGACTAGAAAGGAGGAAAAAAAGAAAACTTTGTGAATTTTACGACTCTCACGGGGACTAATTTTACCGTTTTTAACCAAATTTCGTTATTACCAGGGATGAAAAGTTGAAATTTTCCTATTTTCCCGACCCTTAGCGGAACTGAAATTTGATTTTCTGATATTTTCGACCTTTAGTGGGACTTTGGAAATCCAAAAAAAGGTACCCTTAAGGGCGGCACATACCATACCCCCCCCCGGGAAACGGCTCATATTTTAAGGCTTCATTTTTCTTGCCTGAGAAAGGTTCGATTCTAGCCCATCGGGCTTATACACTTCATTACGATTTACCTGTCTTAAATTCTTCTTTCATTGTAGGGAAAACGACGGATGTGATGTCTTTTACAGCGCAGACCCGACGGCTGGTCTTCATATTCCCATCCAAAACCAAAACTCTTCCACAACCCTGTTTCTCGCACTGATGACCTGGACAATAAAAAATAAATAACATAATCAGTTTAATTGAGAAAAATCTAGAAATACTGATATTTGAATGTGTATACATCAAATACCAATCTTGTCCCCTGGGCAACTATTTTTTACATGATGTTGATACTTAGCCCTGGAGAACTGCGCATTGGATTAAAAATCTCCCGTATGAAGAGATTTTCGATAAAAAAAGAAGAACCCATCCCATCAGAGATCAGAGTAGCTACAGAGTATGAAACAAGATGTTGTTCAAACAAGTAGTCACGTATATGGAAGCTCTACATTCAATGACTCAAGAAATGGGCCTAACATTTAACCTCAAATAAAGTGAGACAGATGATTTGGTTGCAGTCTTCACAACAGGGTCGCAAGAGGATATCTGTCTCTAGAAATCGTTTCTTCTCTTCCATCATGAATGGATGTTGTCGAATTACACGTGAATTTTTTTCATACACTTTTGGGAGATGAAAACATTCAGCCATGAAGATTTTCAGTAGACATATACTCAGTGTTGACTTTTTCAACAACTCGCACAAGGTCAAAAAACAGGTTTTTCATGAAATTCATTCCCTTTCTGCATCCTTTTTGTAAATTCATTATTTCAAGTTGCCCAAGCTTTGTTATTCTTGTTATATACTTTTTTTTATGGGAACCAGTAAAATTTTTCTAAGGCTCGGTTGTTCTTATTTTTTTGGCAGTTTGAGCCTGAAATTATTATTTTTCTGCTCTTATTTTTAGGCTGTATTTGAGTTATTTTTATTCTACTTTTGCCCCTAAATTGCACGAATTTGTTCTTCATAGTAGTAGTTGTATAGTTGTGTAGTGGATATCAGTCTTGACATCCGTGCAGCAGGTCGTGATTCGATTCCCACTCGGTGCTATGATTCACTTGGCAAGTGAGTGTATCTTCGCCCGGGTCAAACCATGCCATGTGAGGGGAATTGGGTACCATGCTCAGATACATGAGTGTGGGGGAGATATGCCTGACTCTGTGGCGTGGTTACTAATACTTTTGACCATGCGAGGATGCACTGTCCTCTCGAGTCGTTCGAGTATAGTAACTATACGCCATCAGCTCTGTGTGTCGCGAGCACGAGTTAGCAGAGCGAGGTAAGTGCTGTGATTTCCCTATCCTAGGATAGTGAATGCTGTCCAGGAGAGTGTGATTAATTGCGTGCGTCCCGTGCCTTCGTGCCTCGTGCGTCACGTGCCCTCGTTCCTTCGTGCCCTCGTGGGCAATTTTATTCGAGGACACATGAACTACCCACGTAATTTTTTTCAGGATTCACGTATTTTTTTTTCGGGACCCTCGTTATTTTATTCGGGACCCACGTAATTTTTTTCGGGACCCACAAAGGCACGGGGCACGGGACGCGCGAGGCACGAAGGCACGACCCACGAGGGCACGGGCACGTGACGCACGTAATTAATCACACTCTATCCAGGATAGGGCCTGTTCCGTTCATCGGAAGGTTCATCTCTCTCTGTTTGTTTTTCATTCAGGGTAAAGTTTTTCTTAGGTTTATTGTAAAGGCCCATTCCGCTCCACGGCTGGGCCAATAATCTTGGCATCATTAAAAAAGATGTTTTTGAGCGCTATAGTCATTATAAAATAAGTTGTTGGCGTCAAAAACCATAGTTTTTTGCGCTTTTTCACTTGAACCGGCCAATTTAACAGCCTATGCACACTTCAAGCGAATAGACCCAGAAGAAGTCGACGAGCCTGTTTCCCCAAAATATCTGTTTCACCTTGTTGAAGCAGTCATGATATGGCATTACACATAAATTAATCGTTTCAAGAATTTACACTTACCACTCCATTTTTCGACAAATTTCTTATAGAAATCTTCGTTAATACTTTTCAATAAAGTATTTCTGTCAGTTATAGTTTGATCGCATTTTATGGAATATGATCTGCATACATTTTTTACTGCATACAACAAGAACGCGTCTTCAAGTCTCCGCCTGTCGAGTGTTGGTCGGTTCATTTTCAACCTAAAAATCAAGATGTGTCATTTTGGTTGCATTAAGTCAGAGTTTCATGGCCACGGGGATCATCGGCAGACCACTTTGGTTTTACATCAGAGTGAATAAAATAGAGCTAAAATTAATTTCCGCCATTACACTAATCACAAATATAAAATTACCCATTCTTACAACTTCTACCCCCTTCTCAAAAACTCGGAGGACTTTTTCATCCAGCGAGGATGGTGTAAAAACAATGGACCAAAACTTGATGGGATTGATATTTACATATTTTTATGGCTAAGGATTTCAATTATTTTGTTTGCGAACCAGAAAAGTCAGTGTGGTGGGTGGAAATAGCATAATAACTTGCAGTGAGAATTGGCTTAATTGATTATATTGATAAAAAAACCACAAATCCTACAACAGTTTCAGCGGAAAATATTTTCAGGAGCTTATGAATACGTTTACTTTTATAAATTTTATACCTTTTGTTCGATGTCTTAGATTGTGCTTCCTCTTCTTCATTAATACCAAACAATTCGTTAAAAATTTGTGACTTGCACAAAAAAGCCAGGTTGGCGTAAAGCAGTTCACATTGATATTTCTTTAAAAGCGATGTACAGATGATAGTCTCTTCAGTACTAACAAACCATTTGTCATCTTCTGCCTCTACATCTAAAATTCTGTATTTGCCTTTCGAAAAGAATGTGCCGTATTCAGAAATATTGCACTTGGAACAAACCATTCTGAATCTCCAACCACGTCGAATGCCATGAATCTCGTCAAAAAAAGTACTCTCAGTTTTGTTCGATGAGATTAACTTGTTTCCACAAAATCTACATGTTCTTTTATTTGGAATGTAAAACACTGTCAATTTTTTCCCAACATCATCCTTATCTGTTTTACACTCATATAGAAGATTGTCTACATCTTTCATGAATTTTATTAAGTGTGAATTAGTAGGTGGCTCATGAAAAATTTGCTCGTAAAAGTACTTTGCTACATCCAGATTGTCAATTACAGAATCCCCAATTTCAAAATAAAGCTTCCAGAATTGAAATTTAATCTTCTCGCTGTTTAAATACGACATTGTCAATTTGTCTGAAAAAGACAGTTGTGAAAATTACGTTAGCTGGGGCACATGTCTAATCTATTCATATACCTTGAAAATCACACTTGCCTCTAATTACTAATTTCGGCGCCCCATTTGTTATTTTACGCTTTAGATAGGGAAGTTGTCGGCCAAAAAGAAAGAAAGAAACCCTAGAGTTTCCGTGCTCGCTTCGTTCGCGTTAGTTTTTTCTTTGCTTTTCATATCGGGCGCCAAAATCAAAATTCAAAAGTCTTTTTTAAGACATAACTATTTTACGATTTGTGACGTCATAATTTGATGACGTCATAATTCACACTTTCCTTAATAATTAATTTTTAGGTTAGTATTTTTTTTTAATAATTGATTTTTAGGTTAATATTTGTTTAGCTCTTTTAGTGCGCCAGGCGTAATCGCAAGGTTATGCCACTATCCCTTTGATGTGCCTTTGGTTGTTGGATGACACTTTTCAGATTTCTTTGCCTGTATTATTATTTGTTTTTAATTTATTAATCTAATGATACTTATATTTTAATAAAAAGTTTATTTTTGAAAAATATATCCAATTAAAAAAAAAAATTAGGTTAATATTCAATTACGTTACAAACGGGTCCTGAAACCTCACGGTATATGTCAACTGAAAATACCAAAGGGAATCTGTGAGAATGGGTGCTATTGATCGCTAATTTGGGATTTTATGACTTTTAAAGATCTAGACACGCCCTAACTCACCCGAGTCGGCCATCAAAGTCATAGTGAGGTCGTTTTACAAAAACACAGGCTGTTTATAGGAAAAAAATATGATCCAGCTTAAATTTTGCACAGACCTTCCTTATAGCATCCTTAAACCACAAAAAAATTCCCCTTAATTCCCATTGGTAGAACATCGTATTTTTGGGCAATTTTTCTTTTCCCCAGGCAAAACCCTAAGGGCGTAATTTTTTGAAAATTTCGGATCCAAAATTTCAAAATCATTTTCAGACAATATCATGTATACCATTCGAAAGCTCTCAAAAAACTATACAGAAGACTTTTAAACGGTTATAGCCGATTTCCTTACCTAACTAAAGATATTTCATGCGCAAGTTCCACTTTTCACCACATTTTTGTCTAAAACTAGTAAAATTGACCATAAATTACATCTTCTGTGTGAATTATCTCGAGTTAGGTAATGAAATATTTTGTGTCATTAATTATTTTGATGCTGATAATATACACGCTTTTTTTCTATAAGAATATTGTTTTTCATTTCATCATGGATATTCTTAACTTTTCGGGGAAATTCATCCTAAAGTATTCTTAACGTATTCTTAGGTTAGAATTCAAACCAAGCCTACATCTGACATGTAATGTGAACCCAAAGCAAAATTTTAAAGTATTTGTTAAAGCCTTGGTAATGTTGGGGAAAACAGGCAATTTACAGGTAGAAATGCATTAAAAACGGCTTTCTGAGGTTCGGTTCCCAAATTCCATGATGATGATATTCTTAGCATATTCTTAATTTTTTCGATAATTTCATCATGAATATTCTTATAAAGTATATTCTTATAAAAAAAAGCGTGTAAAAAGATAAAAATTGATACCCTATTCAACCTCCAAACACGTCGAAATAACTGTTTACGCATTTGACACGTGGCTCTATTTAAGTGAGACAGGAGTGAGCTTACTCTTCAATTCAAAATTTTCAAATTATAAGGAGAAAGGCTCTACGCTGGAGAAACAGAAAAAACTCCATAACCCAAATTTATCTGGTCTCTGGTCGTGGTCGTGGTTGCCATTTCTTGTCGATGTTTGGAAACTCCCTTAAAAATTTCACTTTACCAATAATTGATAGAATTACAAAGTTCGTTTCAAGAAAATTTAATTTTTTCACTTTGATAAAATTAAACATTTTCCTTAGATAAAGACTGAAATCTCGCTTTGGAAAGATTAAAAATTCCGCTTCGCCAAACCAAAGTAGTATTTAGAGATTTCGCTTTGATAAGATTTCAATTTTCTCTTTGATAAAGATTTAAATCCCGCTTGATGAAATAAGAGATTTCGCTTTGCAATACAGTATACACGTTTTTTTTATAGGGAACCTTAACTTTGCTCTGAGCCTGGAGTTCCTTATTTTTACAGAAAATTTCAGCCTCAAAGTTCCTTATGAGTTCCTTTGGAAAAACTTGATAGCATAACAACATACTCTTTTCTTATAAAAACCAGCTATTCTATATTTTTGACAAAGAACCTCAAATTGTTTTCGCTTTGTTGTTATTTTCGCTTGTATTCTGATGTACACGCTTTTTTTTTTATAAGAATGGTGTTTTTTCATTCCATCATGAATATTCTTAACTTTTTGGCGAAAATCATCCAAAAATATTCTTACGGTATTCTTAGGTTAAGATCGAAATTGGCAATCTACAGGTAAAAATGCATTAAAAATGGCATTCTTAGGTTCGGTTGCTAAATTCCATGATGGTGATATTCTTACCATATTCTTAATTTTTTGGGCATTTTCATCATGGACATTCTTATAAAGTGTATTCTTATAAAAAAAAAAAGCGTGTATTTGGGATTAAAACTATGTTACACTTTTTTTCATATAACAGCAATTTTATAAGAACAATGAGGCTCAAAATCGCAAGAAAATAAGAACAATTTAAGAACAATGCTGAGCCTGAAATACTCAATTTCAAGCAATTTAGGGGCAAAAGTAGTAAAAATTGGGTATAACGTCTAAAATACCTAAAATACAAGAACAAAATAAGAACAAGATAAGAACAATTTCAGGCTCAAACTGTCAAAAAAATAAGAACAGCCGAGCCTCAGAAAAATTTTACTGGTTCCTATAAAAAAAAGTGTATCTTGCAATTTTTGTCACGGCTGAAAATAAGCAAACAAACCAAACCTCTCTGCAAAATAGTGAGCTATTTTTACCATCCAAACTAAATCTTTTGACTTGAAATCTCCAGCCATAAAAAATATGAGAATATCAATCCACATCGAGTTTCACTACATTCACTCGTCTATCAACTATTAACTTGTTTTGAAATTTTTGAAAATTAAAAAAGATTATGCGCAAAGAATCTTTAAAAAGTACTTTATAGACTTATATAAGCAAATTTTTTGTAAGCACAATTTAGTTATTCGTACACAGTACTCGTCGCGGTTATAACTTTACAATAGTTACAATTCATACAATTCATCTTTTGAGTAAAATTATGACTTTGTTTCCAAACCACGTGTACATTCTACAAAAAATTACACGAAACGTACTCTAAACGACTACATGACGTAATTCACACCTTTTGTTGACACTAAATGGACGTTGTTAGTTGAAAATATTCCAGATTCACACCCCTAACAAATTACTACGAAAGCATATGGTTGTCAATAAACAGTAGAAGGAGCTTTAAAATTAAATTTTATTTAGTTGCGATTAGAAATCAGTTGAATAAAGAGTGTTGAACATTAACATAAAAATGGAAGTTGACTATGGAAAAAAGAAATTAAAAGAAGAAGTTCATAAACAAACGGAAGGTTTCAATTGGGACCTAGTGCCCAATCTACTTAAGCGAGTAAGATACTTATTTATATAATTTTTAAAAACCCTTTGTTCTATGTACTCTAGGGGCTGAGTTAGGTCCCGTATGCACATCGGCGTATAGTCATTTTTTCTTTTGATCATGAAAGTATAGTCCTTGAAGAGTCAGAAAACGTGTGTGGCGTTATTTGGATCAGGCTCAAATTTCCATAATGGCGGATTTTAGATTTTCAACCCTTTTTAGCCCTCTTGCTTGAAAAAATTTTTTTTTTAACTTTAAACATAGACATATTATATACCAATCGATTACAAATGTTATGCCGATTAAGAAAAATGTCAGAACCATGGTCTGAAAATTTCGTTATCTGGAGATATGAAGCACATTCGATTTTGATTTTTTGAAATGACTACTTTTGGTTCCAAATTTGCGTGGCTGTAACATTTGATTGGCTTACTTGATTTATTTGAAATTTTCGGAGGGTCTTGCCTACCGTTCAAATAATAAAATTCAGGAAAATTAATTTTTCTACATGAATTTCGAAATCCATAATGGCGGATTCAAAATTTTCTTTCGTCACATGGGCTCTTAGGCTCTGCTAGCCTAAGAAAAATATTTTTTGAGCTTAAAACCCTGCATATTATATACCAATCGATCAGAAATTTTATGCTGATTAAAAAAAAGGTCAGAATCATGGTCTGAAAATTTAGTTATCAAGAGATACGAAGTACTTACGTTTTCTAAGTTTTTAAAACGAAAGTACTTCATAGCTCGAGATAGCAAAATTTTCAGACCATGGTTCTGACCTTTTTCTTAATCAGCATAAAATTTCTGATCGATTGGTATATAATATGCAGGGTATTAAGCTCAAAAAATATTTTTCTTTGGCTAGCAGAGCCTAAGAGCCCATGTGACAAAAGAAAATTTTGAATCCGCCATTATGGATTTCGAAATTTATGTAGAAAAAAACTTTTCCTGAATTTTATTATTTGAATGGTAGGCAAGACCCTCCGAAAATTTCAAGTAAATTAAGTAAGCCAATCAAATGTTACAGCCACGCAAATCTGGAACCAAAAGTAGTCATTTCAAAAAATCGAAATCGAAAGTGCTTCATATCTCCAGATAACGAAATTTTCAGACCATGATTCTGACCTTTTTTTAATCAGCATAAAATTTGTGATCGATTGGTATATAATATGTCCATGTTTAAAGTCAAAAAAAAAATTTTTCAAGCAAGAGGGCTAAAAAGGGTTGAAAATCTAAAATCCGCCATTGTGGAAATTTGTGCCTGATCCAAATAACGCCACACACGTTTTCTGACTCTTCAAGGACTATACTTTCATGATCAAAGGAAACAAGACGACATGAAGTCGAAAATTTCGCCTAGAATTTGAACCGCATGGGAAAAAGAAGAAGTAGAGATTAAAGCTAATCTGAAATCTACTTTACATCGAGCCTTGATGAAACAATTTTACAAGAACAAGGAGACTTAAAATCACTAAAAAAATAAGACCAATTTAAGAACAATTGCTGTTTAATTTTTAAGAACTCTTACAAAGTATATGCTTATAAAAAATAAATATGCTCACATTGTGCGCCGTCCCTTGTTTACTTTGTAAGAATTAATTACCGAAAGGTATCTCACCGTCTATCAAGAGTTATTTATTTGATTCTTATAAAGTATATGCTTACAAGAAAAGTAAAAATACTCATACTTTACGCCATCCCTTGTTTACTTTGTAAGAACTAATCACCGAAAGGTATATCACCGTCTATCAAGAGTTATTGAGTTGATTCTTATAAAGTATATGCTTATAAGAAAAATAAATATGCTCATATTGTTCGCCATCCCTTGTTTACTTTGTAAGAACTAATTACCGAAAGATATATCACCGTCTATCATGAGTTATTGAGTTGATTCTTATAAAGTATATGCTTATAAGAAAAATAAATATGCTCATATTGTTTGCTGTCCCTTGTTTACTTTGTAAGAAATAATTACCGAAAGGTATATCACCGTCTATCAAGAGTTATTGAGTTGATTCTTATAAAGTATATGCTTATAAGAAAAATAAATATGCTCATATTGTTCGCCATCCCTTGTTTACTTTGTAAGAACTAATTACCGAAAGATATACCACCGTCTATCAAGAGTTATTGAGTTGATTCTTATAAAGTATATGCTTATAAGAAAAATAAATATGCTCATATTGTTCGCCATCCCTTGTTTACTTTGTAAGAAATAATTACCGAAAGGTATATCACCGTCTATAAAGAATTATTGAGTTGATTCTTATAAAGTATATGCTTATAAAAAAAATAAATATGCTCATATTGTTCGCCATCCCTTGTTTACTTTGTAAGAACTAATTACCGAAAGATATATCACCGTCTATCGTGAGTTATTGAGTTGATTCTTATAAAGTATATGCTTATAAGAAAAATGAATATGCTCATATTGTTTGCTGCCCCTTGTTTACTTTATAAGAACTAATTACCGAAAGGTATATCACCGTCTATCAAGAGTTATTGAGTTGATTCTTATAAAGTATATGCTTATAAGAAAAATAAATATGCTCATATTGTTCGCCATCCCTTATTTACTTTGTAAGAACTAATTACCGAAAGGTATATCACCGTCTATCAAGAGTTATTGAGTTGATTCTTATAAAGTATATGCTTATAAGAAAATAAATAAAAACACAATCAGTTATATGCTTAAATTTATGGAATTAATATTCGAGCAAAAAAAACGCGACTTATGATTATCTCCATAGTATACTGAACCAACTAACCAGAGAACGCCCGGGTCAAACGCCAACGCCATAATCTTCGCCCCAAAAAAATTCTCCCCCGCCGCCGCCGCAGAAAGGCTATCGTAATACTTTCGCTAAGCGAAATTAAAAATGACTATACGCCGATGCGCATACGAGACCTAACTCAGCCCCTAGAGTAATGCTGAAACTTTGTTTAAAGTGAAGAAATAAGAATTTCTTTCTCAATCAAAGTTAAGAACACCCCTGTTTCAGTGACCCGGTGAGGACTTTTACCCAGTGGGGATAGATTGAAGGAGCCAAATGCCAATGAGGATGGAAAATTTTAATACTTTAATGGGTGGGGATTTCGAATTCTATTGTTTTCAGCTCAAAAATCAAATGGGGATTCCCAAAATTTTAATGCAGAATTTATAAATAATATTATAAATTTTAATATTGTTCAGTGCACTTTTTCATTGGGGATGAAATTTCAGGGTATTTTTCTCACCGGGGACAAATTTTCGGCAGATTTTTCTAGTGGAGAGGGGGTCCCACCGGGTCTGTGACATGGGGGTGTTTAAGATAGGCTATTGGATTTCAGAACCCTCAGATTTTGTTGATCAACGCAGACCTGATTTGAATGATACTAAAGTTAAACCCAGTGCGGTTAACACGTTTTCCAGTACCCTAGTTAATTGTATTGTAGTATTTTTGGCACAATTTTGGACTATGCAATTTTGTATTTTTATTTACTATTTTGTAATTTGTTTTTACATATTTAATCAATACTCTTTTCACTAATTCTTTTTGTAGATATGCGATGTTATGTCGACCCATCTAAATCAAGAATCGACCGTCATCTTTTTGTCAATAACTTCGCTTTTTGCTTCATGTATGGAGCACTCATTTGTGCACGTCAAGCGTGGCTTTGACGAAGAAGTCGTGCTTTGGATATTAATTAGCCAGGGAACAGGTATCTTATCTTATTATACTAAATGAATTCCATATTTTTTTCTGTCACGCTAAAATGGTAGTCCTGCTCCGTTTTAGAATGGTTTGTCACGGGGTTGATTTGAGTTTGAAAGCATGCGACTATGCACACTCTTGGGGTTAAAATCTCATTTTCTTTCGAAAAAGAAGTGCATATACGTCATTTTTAAAAAATGTTTGTAATTTTTTTACCATGCATTATTCAGCGAGAAAATTAACACTATCTCCCGATAAAAACCCCGTCCAAAAAGATTTGGCGTTCGAATTGAAGAAGTCCCTGCAGTGAGTTTCTAACGAAAATAATTTTGATGTCAACTTTTCAAAATGTGTGATGTCGTAAATTTTCGAATTTAAGATAGCGTGGCACTTTCTAAAAATACTTACTATAAAATGAGTTTTCAAAGTCACGTAGATAAAAATGGCAAAATGGAGTTCTTCCGCCCAAAAAGGGCTTATAAGTCCTATAAGTTGCAATGTACCTATAATTGTTTTGAAATCAAAGTATTAATTATTTGGTCTTTTAAAGTGCGAAAGTGGATATTAGTTAAGGCGCATAAACCTCAAATTCGATTGAATTGATTTGGGAAATCACCTTCAAACTTCCTGTAGAAACTAATTCAAATTCGCCTTCGTGAACATCAACAACACCATCTTTATCATCCTAAGGGCTTTTGATGCGCAAGCTAGGTCGGCGTTTGCGACGACGGGAACCATCTAGTTCAATCTATTTCATTTCACATTTCCTTTCAAGCCTAATCGTAATTTTATTTCATTTTCTTTTTTGAGGGCTGCCTGAGACGTTTGCTTGACCCCTTTTTCTGATGTGTACTTTTCAGCACATTATAATAGGTCAACTGAGGTCTTAGCTGGTATGAGTTTGGACCATCCTTGATTTTCAAAACCAATTGTCATTTGATAATATTTTAGCCTGTGTTTGCGCGCTGATGAAAATCATTACATAATCTTGAATATTTTATGCCTGGGGAGGGAGCTCCTAGAAAAAGTTGGACACGGAGATGTGCTGCTGGTCAGGGTCACTTGTTCAGACTCCGGTGACATCAAAATGAAAATTTATACCAATGATGTTAACGCATTGTTCATTTCCTTTGAAAAAAGTGACGTCACAAGCAATTCTTCTAACAACGGGTAGCTCTGGTCAGTTGTAGGCACGTTGTTTTGAGAAAAAACTAATTGCATTGCGCAAAAAGCCATAAAGCCCGGTTAATAATTTATCATGTTAGAACATTTCTTAAACTTATGATTTGAGGAGTGTACAGGATATCGTTACATCGGTATTGATCTTTTTTAAATCGAAACACTGGTAAAAATAAGTCGGTATTTTAAAATCAAGAAGACGCATTTTGCTTTTTCGATCAACTATCGGGATCAAAGATCAAGAGACATTTTGCTCCAAGAAAAAATTTGATGAAATGGCTTGAACAACCTGGCAAGTTTTTTTCAATAAAGTTCTTCCGCTAGTGTAGCCACTAGTCGCTTCCAAATTTTTTAGAAAGTATGAAATTTGGTACAGTGGTACCTTAGGGGGAAAGAAACATTTTAAGCCTCAGACCCACTTCCCGAACACCTGTTAGTGTATTTTACAGACCAGAATGCCTCCCAGGCAAGAAAAAGTTTTTTGTCTTTGAAACATGTCATATGATATACCGTTGGAAAGATTTTCTCTAACTGATTCTAAAAAAACATCACAACATATATCTGAAAACGGACTGAGTCCGAGATATGGGCTATGGAAGTAATTTACAGACCAGTCTGCCTGCCCGAAAAAATTTTTGTAATTTTTCAAAAACATGTCATATCATATACTGTGGAAAAAGTTTTTTCACACATATTCTAAAAATCATTTATAGCGAAGATCATCGTCAACAATTCTATCACAAAACAACCGGAAATAAAAACGGCCTCTTATTGATCGAATCGATTTTTTTCAACTTTCAAAATTAAGAGACGCTATGGAGATCCAGTTTGAAGAGACGTCACCATGTATAGTGAGCATGGTCTTAACCAAGACGATGACGATTCTTGAAACCCTCGCTTTTTTATCTCAGAACGAATTCACTGCATTGAACTGACGTCAATTTTCATTTTTAATTTCGGTTATTTTTGTGATAGAATTTTTTGAACGGCCATTGATAGAGTGGGTAGCCCGGTTGGCGGACGGGGTCAGTTGGCGGACGAGCGACTTTGAACCCAGAGAAAAATAAAAATACAAACTCTAAAGAAAGATCCCTTCGCTCCTTTTTTTTAAACTACAGTTGACGCTCTCTAATTCGATTTTCAAAGGGAATTGGATTTTCATCGAGTAAGAGAGCTTATCGAATAAGGGAGCGACGTTTACAAGGGTTTTTTGTTGACGGTGACTTAAACGTCGGATTAAAGAGCGTCAACTGTATTGATCTGTCATCTGTGAAAGTATTTCATTTAAGCGACCTGTCAAACTTGAGAAATACAAATTTTAGCAGGGGTGGTTGAAAAAACGTCAATTTTATGTAAAAAAAAGATTCTCTGAAAAAATGCAAAGACAGAGCTTTTTTGAAAAGTTGAAATAAAAAGGAGAAAAATAAGTATGCACTGTATAAACTATAATATCTTAGGTGTCTTCACACAAAAAATCAGGTTGCAGCGATCAATAGTTAATTTGTTACATATCAAAACGTGAGGATAGGTCGACGTTTGTGATGGGGGGCTATCTAGCGGACGATTTTTCGCGCCATTAAAAAATTGAGACCATTTTAGTGTCGTCAAACGTTTGAAACCAAATTATCGAGTTGACGTCACTTTAAATGGAGAGATTGCATACAACGTCTTTTTTGACGAAAAAATGAACAGAA
Source organism: Clytia hemisphaerica (assembly GCF_902728285.1). Lineage (NCBI taxonomy): Eukaryota > Metazoa > Cnidaria > Hydrozoa > Leptothecata > Clytiidae > Clytia > Clytia hemisphaerica. The sequence goes on along the minus strand of NW_027103562.1, from coordinate 18,749 downwards.
AAATGAAAAAAAAGGACGAAATGAATTCTTTCCACAAAATGACCATGCTTCACCTCAAGTCTGATTCTAATAGAAATAATTCGTGAGTGAAAGAATAGACTAGTTTTGAATAGATGAGAGGCTCCCCTATCTTATCAGCTAAAAATCTTACCCCTTTGCCAAAGTTGATTAGGATTTTTTCCCCACTAAAAATCGTTCGCCAACTAGCCGATTGTCTGCCAACTAGCCGTAAGAAAGATCAACTTTTCAATATAATCATTGAAACAGGAAATTTTCTAAAAAATCGGTTTTCACATATATGATGAGCATGATAATGACCCACACAATGGTGTAATAAGTTTTATCCAAAATTTTAAAGTTTTTGAGAAATCGGGCCGTATACAAAACTGTCCGCCAACCGGGTTACCCACTCTATATAACTTATATAATAGAACAACTTTTTTGATATCTTTTCAATTGTATTTTGACTTTTGTCACTTTATTCTGGATAAAGTGGAAAAGATCAATCGCAGCTGCAGGTAGCCTGTACCACCCAACCGCCACGGGCGTTTTTTATATTTTGAAGAAAAACTGTCAGTCTGTTACGGTTAGCGAGATTCTGTGTCTCAGTTTGTCCCAGTTTTCTGGGACGAAATCCTAGAAATAAGCGCAGGAGTGCTCAAGATACCATTGCATAAACTTTGGATCTTTGAAGCCAAGTAGATTGAACACTACCTAATAATAGTAGTTGGATTAACTACCCTGAATATCAGAAGCCGAGTTTTCAAAAAAGTGTTAACCTCTGACGACCAAGCTTAGAAATTTCATCAGACATGTGACAATCTATTCACTGTTGAAAGAATAAAAGATCAAAAGCAGTTATTACCAGATTGATTGCTAGCAGACTGTATCAGTATACATTATTACTTTTGACGAATTCTCCTGAAACCTCCACAGTACGTTGTCAATTTGGATAGGACTTCAACTCACAACCTCCGATCCGAAAATAAAAGAAACAGTGATATGCTATGAGATTAAAAATTTTTGTCTGTAAAAGCTGAAACTTCAAATTTAGTTTTCTTCATCTTTTTAGGTCGTGGAAAAACACCATTACAAAAATTCATGAAAAAAATCATTTCGGAAGTGCTCAAAAAGGTTGAATTAAATCCTCTACGTAAAGGAAACTCTTTAACTTTGCACAATTGTTCATGGGTAAGAAAAACTTTTTTTAACCCTTTTATTCCAAGAATTCTTCGACATTTGTAGCATAGGCAAAGCACTCAGCATTTTATGGTCGTCGAAGAAAGCGCACTCGGGGGCTTTGGTCACCGGAGGCTTTTCTCATTCCATTGATCCAGGGGACATATGCACATTTTCTCTTTTTTTATTGTTGATATTTTTTGCACAGGTTGCAAGAGGGCCCAAGAAAGTTAAATGTCTCTTTTGATTGGCTGATTTAAAAAGAACAATATAAAAGCCGCACATCTAAGCGAAAAAATTTGAGTGAATTTCAACTCTCATTGCGCTCAAAGCGACAGCCGTTGAAGGCTTGATTTATGTAATTTATGCAATAATTAAGCCGTGCGCCTTATGTTTGACGACCATAAAATGCTGAGTGGGTAGCGACCTTTAAAAAATCATCTATTTTTATTTACAGGATAAACTTGGCGAGATAATGGCCTCCAATGGCGCAAAGACTTTTGCCCTAAAAGATGAATGTATGGGGTTCTTTACCGGTAACTCGATTGTATCTTCACGAGCAGAAGTTAAAGAAGGCCGTGAACTGCGCGATTTCCTGACTCTTTACGACGGCGGTGAATTGAACCGAGAAACTGGTATGGTCAAATTAAATTTTATCTTGAGCATGGTTCCCACTGTGTGATAACGTGTGACAGACAGCCTGTCTGGAATACACTCACACAAAAAAATATCTCATAGTGGAAACGTCTCAAAAGAATGTTTATCATATGTTATCACGCTGTGACAACGTGTGATAGTGTGTTCTTGGATTGAAATAAATTGCAATCCAAGAACATCGACGCTATCATTTTTGCTTGAATCGGATTGCTCCAATTTCGTCAAAATAACTTTTTGCCTTCCCCCAACTTTTATTAAGAACCTGAATCTCCATGTTCATAGCCTGGATATCCATGCTATGATTTATTTTTTGATATACTGATGGCGAAATATATAGCATGGTATGGGCTGCGAGTTTGAATTTCCGAGATAGCCAATCAAATTTTGTTATTCTTTTACTGGTCACACTTTCTTAGAGAAAGCACAAGGTCCGAAATTTGGTTTTTATTTTAGTAAATGAGGACAGCGCTAAAATTCGAATTTCTCACTGTAAGTCTTTTGAGGCAGATTTCTGCCTCACAGGTCATACTCGTCCTGTATACATCAGATTGTAAAAATACAGGATGGTTTCCTGTCTACCATGTTCATTGCACACCAAAACACATCCACGTATACGAAATCTCTCATTAACTCTTTGTATTTTAAAATACAGGTTTTAGCTCTCGTTTTTTTATCCACTGGAAACAAATATACCAGGTGTAGTAAACAAACTCTTAACTCAAGTTTTTTATCATTCAGGACCACAAAATAGAAAAAATGAAGAAAATTAATTCTTTAATTCTATGCCAAAAAGTTATAGTTTATCCGTTCATTTCTGAACCATGACATCGATTTAAAGATACCTATTATTATATACCAGATATATATATATATGATAACTGATGATGGCGTAAGCCGAAAAGCTTTTTATTCAATTTTTCAAATATATTTTACATTCACTATTATTATATCGTTACCTATTTTTCCTTCATAGTGACTGGTAATTGCAACTACAATATGGAACACTCAAGATTTAGTTTTTTCGGGCTAAACCAGGCTGATACGTCTATCAGTTTGATTAAAGACGAATATGGTGCGAAAGTCGGGTTTCCTTTCCGGTAAGAATTCTAGCAGCTCGTAAAATTTTTTTAAAATTCCGTCATGTTGTAAAAAGTACAAATTTACAAAACTAGAAATAAAAAAAAAGTGAAAAAGTGGGAGCTCCTTTTTCAGACCCGGGTGAGACAAGACTCTGGTTCGTCCTAAAAATTATTAAATCGACCTGTACAATGAACGAATATTTGAATTTGGCTAAAATTTGGTACATGCACCCCTTGCGTGTATATAACGAAGCTCCGAAAACTGGAATATTGTTTTTTTAACGTTTTAGGGCGTCCCCAAGACCCAAAATAAGCCAAAAACTACTATTAGCTCTAGAGCCCTTTACAATTATCAGATTGATCTGAAATTTTACATACTGATCCCTAAGATCCCTATTTTAAATAAATTCTTTTTTTACTGTCAATAATACTTTAATTTTCATGTCAAAATTAGAATCCTACCCGGGGCTTGTCTTGGTAATTAATCGTCTTCTTTACAGGAAATTTGATTATCAAATTGGCATCATATCTCGTTCTTAGCAAACTAAAGCCTCCGAAAATTGAAATTAATCGATGAATTACATTTGTGAAAATCAAAAAAATTATTCTCAATTTTATTATATTTTGACAACGCGAGAGGTCTCACGAAAAAAAACAACTTGTTTTTAGAGCAAAAAATCATTTTAATCACTTTTTTCCTTACAAGGTATTGAGTATGCCAAATTCTGATAGATTTAGTTAAATTCTACGATTGTTTGAAATCGTTGTGACTAAGGCGTCCGCGTGTCTTAATATGGACAATAAAATTAAATATTTCAAACAACCCAAAAGGTAACTGACGTATTTACATCAGAATTGGGGTTGTGCCAAATTACAGCACAATATGATCATTTTTGCGCCTACTATACTAAGTCACATCGACAATTTTTAAGTCAATCTAGGGTCAAAGGACACGCCCAAAACACTCAAAATATTTTTTCCAAGCAAACCTTACACAGCAAACTTAAGAAACTAGTCTAAAGAACAACTGTGCCAAATTTTAGCCAAATCCAATGATTGTTCACCGTTGTAGACTTCCAAACATGTCAGTTAAAACGATGAAAAATGGTGGGGTTGAAAAAAGGCTTCCAATTTTTTTGTTCAGTAGATATACAAAAAATTCTTTCTGTTCCTGTCTACACTTATTATTTAGACTTAAAAAAAATGAGTTTGACATATTTTGAAAGAACACCCATTTATAGCCCACTCCTATTTCAATTACAACTTTTACAGTACAGAATTTTTTTTGGAATATTTACATCTAGTTTCGGGGTAGTCTCCGTATGGAAACAAACTTTCTTCTTCATCTAAAAGGTGAATAAACTGAATAAACTTTCGGAAAAATAAAAATGGTTTCCGTAATTTCGGAGAGTACTTTTTTTCCGGTGACACGGGTGTACCGAGAAGCAAATGTATGAAATATTTTTGTCGCTCTTGTCTTTTTTTGTTTAGTTTCGGAGCTTTTTGTAATTCCAGACATTGACATGAAATCCAATTGACTAATTCTAAATAACTCTATGTTTCAGCTTTATTTGGTATTTTGATAGTCCAAAGTTTCCAACTTTTGATGATTTATTTGAGTTCGAGAACGACGACAAGTGTAACGAGATGTTGGACAAGTTTGAAGATAATTTAGGTATGTTTTGGACTTGAGTATATAATGTATGTGCTATTTCTGGTTTTTCCAAAATTTTCAGGGTAAGGTTACTAAATTTATCTAAAATACCTTTTCAATTACTCATTTTTTTTCCATTCAATACCTCGTTGATCCTCTTGTCGATAATCTACATAATCATCAGTATTTACCAAGTTTCATCTCTGTGACCTAGTAGGCTCCACCTCATTTGTCATCCCAGTAGAAAAGTTTTCCAGGATCGCTTTCATCCAACTAATTCCTTGTTGCTAAACCTGACCGTGCCGGAAAATAAGAAACATCCCGTCCTCACTGACCTGGTAGGTCAAAATTGGAGGATATGTAATTTTCCATCGGAGACGATATTTTGGCCAAGTTTTCTAGTGGGAAAGGTTAGAAGGGGTTGTAAAGAAGTATTCGAATCGTATACAACCTGTTAAACTTTGTTTTGCACATGAAAAGACTTTCCCAACTTGATTTTTTTAAAGCCTTTTTACATTTTGGATGCTTAACACAGTGAAATTGTAGGAAAAATTTGGTCGCCCTACTCAATTTTTAGAAAAACATTTTGCACCCCTGTGAATATTTAGACTTCTTTTTATGGTATTTCCTGGATTCAATACAGTAGTTTTTTACTTTCCCTTCTCGAGTAAACTTCACTTTTTCATTCTGAATAATACCTAGAAAACATAGTTCTTCATTTTTGCAGCAAATCACCTAGCAAACCTGTACTCTGTTGCGGACAACAACACGCAATACTCTTATGTAGAAGAAAAAGTTTTAATCGTCGAACCAAAGAAACGGGAATACCGCATGTCACCTGAAGCAAAGGCAAAATTTGGAAAATTCTTTGATGAAGTACGAAATGTCATGATAAAATACCAAGACTTCCCTTTTTTGATTGGTGAGTGTCCTAATTTAACTTTACTGTATTTCCTCTTTTTAGCGCCGCCCTCTAAAGAGCGCCGCACCTCCGAATCAGATGTTGAAGATGCCTCACAGCCATTTCAATTCTTTGACGCTGATCACGAAAGCGACGAAGATATCGAAATCTAGCATTTTTTCATCCTTTATTATTTTATTTAGAAGATAATGTCTAAAAATCAAAAGGACAATTGTCAATTTTTCATGGGTTGTTTCTTGATTTCTTGAGTCTTTAAAAAGTAGGAAATAAAAAATTTGAAAAGAGCGCCACCCTCTAATGAGCGCCGCCCTCTAAAGAGCGCCGCACCAAAAATTACAAAAATTTTAAGAGCGCCGCGGCGCTTAATTGAGGAAATACAGTATTTATAAAATGAGGACGAAGTTTTTAGTCATTTTCTCTTGTAACTGCTTGTAAGGTAGAAATGTCACCTCCAAATCATTCTAAAATTTGTAAAATGTAATTAACACTTTCCTAATTTTTTTATTCCAGGTGCATACTCAAAATCAAAGGCGTTAGTGCTGAGACTTTCAGCAGTCGTCTACAACGTTTTAGCTTTTATCGAAGATTTGGAGCATGGTAAATTATAAATCTTTTTAACTCACATCTTGATGTTTCCCATTACAAGCTTCATTCTGACGCAAGAGGGTAGAATTTACGTTTTTCGGGACATGTTACCTTACTATACCTTTTTTCGTTAACTCTGTTGTTTAACAGAGTTTTTTGGATCTTTTCAATACCTTAAGTGAAAGAATTCTTGTCCGTCTGCTACATGAACAAAATTTTCATAGATAATTTAGGTATTATTTTGTGTGTGCAAATTTGACAATGCCAAAGGTACAGATGCTCATTTAAAGAGTTCCTAATAGATATGGGTGAATGTAAAAAAGGATTTCAACGATTTTTGATGGCTAATATTAAGGGTAGGGCTTGAGGTCTCGAACTTAGTATGTGTCGTTCTGATGTTAGTCGTGAGAAATGACGAAAATGCGAGTGGCCTAAACAATTTCCAACAAAGGTAGCTTGTGCAGGTAACAATGTGGATTGATTTCAATTGAGATACTCTTATCCTTTGAAAATTTCGCAAAATATCTTCGACATCGATTTAAAAGAATATTGTATAAATTTTTCGAGAGATATGACAATTCGGGTTACAAAAAATTTTGATAACGAAGGTTTGTCAACGTTTTTTAACAGATATTGGTGAAGGAAGTAGTAAAAAAGACGATGGAGGAAATTCGGATGAAGATTTGGCCACGACAAATTCTAATGAAGGTGACAGTCTGCCGCGTCCTGATATTGACACAAGTAAGAAATTTTATTTCGTTTTTGAATGATTTAAAATTCGAATTTCAAATGTTTTGCAAAAGTTTGTTTCACCCCGGGGTGAAATATATATTAACCTCATTTTTTTCTTTGAAAAATAATTTTACAGACGCGTTTATCCCGAAAAGAAATCATTATATTTTTACCCCGGGGCGAATTCCAACCCGGATACGTGTAACCACCCTCTTAGGTAGACGAAAAAAGTTCCGAAATTCAGTCCTTTTTTCAATAAGTATTTATTTATAATTCCACGTATTATTTTTTGGTGAAAATTGATTTAGATTCCATTGAACATACTTTCTATGAAAAGACATAAAAAAGTTTAAAAAATTCAATGAATTTAAATGTTCAATGTCCGAATTTCAGAAAACATATCACTGTAAAATTTCACTATATTTTCTGAAAATCTCACACATTTAGGAAAGTGGAAATTTGAATTTAAGTTCCCTAAATTTAATTTCTAGATGTTGAACAAACTTCAGAAAACGGCGAACAAAGCACAACCGGAGAACAAGACCACGGAACACAGAAGGATTTATCAGAAGGTAATCCTGTGTTTTGATTCAAAATTTTAATTGAAACTTCCATGAAACGAATAGCTCACGATTAATAGATGAAACCATATTTTTCATTAAACTTTAATACACCCCTGTCTCAGTGACCCGGTGAGAACTTTATACCCAGTGGGGATAGATTGAGGAGCCAAAATGCCAATGGGGATGAAAAATTGTAATGCTTTAATTACCATTACCATTACTATTTCCAAACTTTCGTGATAATTTTATTTGAATCGTTTCTCTTGTCATTTTATAGTCAGATTCCTTTTGTCAGTTACCCTTTTGTGAATTGGGAGAAAGCGCTAACAAAGGATTATATAATAGAATATCGTAGTTGAGTTCCAAAGACACTTAGACTAATTGCTAAAATCAACCATTTCGTTGGAGGGAAAAAGATTCAAAATTAATTTTTTTACCACCAAGCTTGTATGGAGAATTTTTATGTAATAGATGAACAAACTATAGGAAATAGGCTAATGGGTGGGGATTACGAATTCTATTGTTTACAGCTAAAAAATTCAGTGGGGATTGCCAAAATTCTAATGTTTTTCCCAGTGGGGATGAGAGTTCAGTGCAGTTTTTCAATGAAGATGAATTTTCAGAGTATTTTTCTCACCGAGGAAAATTTTAGGCCGATTTTTCCAGTGGGGAGGAGGTCCCACCGGGTCTGTGACACGGGGATGTTTTAATAGAATTCCATTGCTTATCTCTTTAATAAAGGTACTATGAATATAAGTCCAATTGATAAACCCACTTAAAATAGTACAATCTATAAAGACGCGCATTGAAAAATACTGTATAAAATTTCATAGGATTCGTGTTTTCAGTACATGATCTTTTTCTACGTCACTGCAGTAATCGAATTTTTATTGTAAATCACTCCTTTGCGAATCGAGATAAATTTAACAAAGACAGCGACAATAGAAAACCGTTCTTAAATTCCCAACTAGTTTAGAATTATTACAAAAGTTAGTTTTTCTTAATGTTTTTATTGAAGAGAAATCTGCACAGATTTGTGTATTTTTCCCTGTAAATTGAATAAAAAATAGCATGTAGCAGATACACGAATCCTATGAAATAGGCTATGGTGCTAATGGTAATTTCACTTTCGTTCATCGAATATTTCGTATTGAGAGGTGTTAAGCGGCTTCCAGGCTATGTTTTAAGCCATATTTGATCATTTTTGAGCTTTCAGATCCTGAGATCCTAAGGTCTTCAGTTAAGTCTTAATAACGTTAAAACTCTCTACTTTAAAAACGTACTTTAAAGCACTTATAATCACTTGTGGTTTTAAATGTTTTTAAGTAATTCTCCTTTTTTCTCAAATATTAAGGTGCTGATAGTAGTAATTTTATTTTATTTTAGTTGGCATAATTGATGAAAAAAGCATGGAAATCGCTATCGAGTTCATAAGGATATCTCTCAATCAATTGTGTAAGTCTTTAGCTTCATTGAAAGCACACTGAAAATAGAACGATGAACAATTCATTCATAGTGGCTACATCGTTCCCAGATATTGATTATTCATAAAATTCTGACATCTTTCAATACATAGCATAAAAAAAAACTGGTAATAAATATTTCTACATATTATAGGCGTTATTGGACTGGGAACCACCTTGAACGACGTTTATATCCCAACAGCTGAAGATGAACTACTTGGAATGCCGGATAACCGCGAGCATATCAAAATTTTGTTGATGATTGAGGGGTCGATACTATCTTTATCGAAGCTTATATCGGAAAAAAGTGGCCAAACACTCATGAAAAGAAAAAACAAAGACACAACAAAGAAAAAACTCACCATTGGGTGCCATTTGAAAATGCAGTTCCAAAGAATGGAGACACTAAACTTTGGCGAGTTGGTAGAACTCAAGAACTGCGATAAAACTTTGGACAATGGAAAATTGGTACGGAAATCTCTTTTCTTCTAACTCTCAATTCTTTGATCGATAGTGGTGAAAAATTGTATTACTCAATTGTTGCATTCAACTAAAGAAAAGGGTTTGTAAAATTACGATTATATTTGCTTCTTTAACAACATGAATAAAAAAATTTTATTTCATCATTTAGGCAACTTTCTTTCGGAAAAGATCTCCCGAGAGTATGGAAGAAGAAGAGGATAATACTTTCAAGACAAGATTAACAAAACTTGGGATTTCTGCAAGAGAGTATAGAGAAAAATTTGAAGACAACGACCATGAAAGAGCGTATGTATATCATTTTGCCGCCTGTATTTGAAATTGGTATAAAAAATCCAACAATGTTCTGTCACAATTTCATTTCTATGAATGGCTTAGGTAAAAGAATTGATAGAGGTTGAGCATTTCTCGCAATTCACACAAGAATCATTTTCGAATTTGTTCAAAAGTCTAAATCGTTGTATTAAAATTGTTCAACATTGAAGTGCAGAATTTCAACTGCTTGTATACTTTTGAATCACCTTTGTCACTCCAATAATTTTTTTATGAAGTGAAAAAGATAACTTGCCAAAGTTGAGAATTGAGATCCTGTGTCATAAAGAATATCAAAATTTTAATGTGACGCTCTTTTTCAAATTGTTTCACACTTTTTTAAGTCAAAATTTAGAAATACTAGACGGAGTTTTGGCAAACTGATTGATGATGACGATTAACTGCCCGTTATTTTTGCTATGATGTAGATAAAAGACTTAAGTAAAACAAACTGAAACTTTTGTCGATTAAGCTTAAAAGTTGTTAGCAAGGTATTCCCTAGACTAAAGTATACTATTCTTTCTTTTTGATGGCGCAGAGTTCAGCGAGTAGACTAAAGGATTACGCCATCTTGAATTTTTTACTTTCGTTTTCAAAAAATATATGAAAATATATACAATGAATGAATCTTATTTTAAAATCCCATCAAGGTTTATGAGACTATAATGAAACATGAAAAAACCTCCAAAATTGGTTCATCAGACATGTTTTTGTTTTTGTCCAAAAAGAGACTGGATCTAAAACAATGTTGAAATTAATTAAAACGCAAAAATGAAATTTGTCGACATTTACCCCCTCTGCTAAAAAAAGTCTTTCATAAACGGGATAGATGGATCACGAAAATGATACTAATTTTTTTTTATTACTTTAAAGATAGATGTTTTTAGTTAGATATATAAAATTTTGTTTTTTGGACCTACCTGGAGGTCCTATAAATCAACAAATCAAATCATGGCCTCTAAAGATATTCTAAGGGTTTTATTTATCATTTAATTTTGCATTTTTTGATATGCATAATGGATTTTTCCATAATGCAATATGTATTCTGCGTTTTTCGTGACGCATTCTGCCCTAGAGATTAGATCAAGATTGGATCAATTTGATTAATTGTTTTATTAGCCTATTTCCTATAGTTCGTGCATCTATTACATAAAAATCTCCATACAAGCTTGGTGGTAAAAAAATTCAATTTGAATCTTTTTCCCTCCAACGAAATAATTGATTTTAGCAATTAGTCTAAGTGTCTTTGGAACTCAACTACGATATTCTATTATATAATCCTTTGTTAGCGCTTTCTCCCAATTCACAAAAGGGTAACTGACAAAAGGAATCTGACTATAAAATGACAAGAGAAACGATTCAAATAAAAGTATCGCGAAAGTTTGGAAATAGGGTAATGGGCCCGGCCAACCCTGAAATTCCAAAAATCAAAATAATAATGAAATTATTTTAGGTGGAGCATTTTTATTTTCATTGCTTTATAGACTACCAAATTCTCATGTGTTCAATTTATCATATCATTTATGATTTCGAGTTTCTTTGTCGTCAAGTAGTATTTTTTGCTATCTTTTTACGAGATTTTCTAGTTTAAATTCTTTTTTTATTATTATTCTTCACCGTTCGACCTTCTTTTTTGGGTAGCTTATGGCTCGTAGATTAAATTTGCCTCGTCTTATATAGATTATGCATTATGCAATCCCAACTGGCACACAACGTTCATCTAACGTTCCTCTAACATCCAGAACGTCCATATAACGTTATTTCAACGTTGAAACAATGTTGTGTGCCAGCTGGGATTTGTACTTGGCCTTTTTTTTCTATAAAAGATTACTACTTTATTACCAGGGTTTTGTTTTCTGTTTATTTGCTTAAGTATTATTGGACATTTTTATATTTATAGGATTTTTTACATGTAAATACATTTTGAACTTACCTTTGAAAATATTCAAACATGATTGTCTTTTAATTGATTGACAAAGTGAATTAGATAAATCCAGTGTTCCTTATAGTCGAAAATAATAAATAAAAAACTGGGATCTGATCCTTAGTGGCCCTAACAGAGACTTTGGAGGTCACTCTGAGTGATTTATAATATGAAAGTTGCTTTTTTCCTCATTTATAATCAGATATCAGATAGATAATGGTAAAATTATCAGCTATTGTATCTAGAATACATCTTTTCGAATATCCGAAAAAATCCATATGTTAGTCAAGAACCCTTCAAATTAGCCTCTCTAGCCTATTAGCATAATAGGCTATTTAGACTATTTATCTAGGCTATTAGCCGAATGTCGTTAAAACCTCGATTCGACGAATATAAATAGTCGCGTCTTCTCTAAGGAATCATGGTTGCTCTTTCGAGAAATGCTCAATACAAATTTGACTTTGGGTCAATTTTGTTTAGGAAAAATCCCCTTTTGGTACTGCGCTCGTGCGATGGAGGGTAGAAATCGGGTTTTTTGTCGATTCAGCAGAAGTCATATCAAAAATTAGCCTTCATCGGTTTATTAGCAAGTAAAAAGATTCTTTTGGCTTGGGGCAATGAAGTAATGGTGAAAAAAGGCGGCTCGGAAAACACGAGTTCCAAAATAAGTTAAAAAAAACGGCACGTAAATAAGAAACTCGTAAGATTAGGTGCACCATAACTTTGACGAGTTGAATTAACTTATAACTCTAAGATTAAGGTGCACCATAATTGACGAGTTAAATTATCACTTTGACGTCATAATTCCCCCTGATAGTCACATTAACGAACTCGTGTTTTTGTAACTCGGTTTTGTAACTCGGTTTTTAACTCGTTTTCCGAGCTCATAAAAATAGTATAAATAGCCTTGAAGGCTAATCAGCTATGATAGCTATTTGAAGGTGTTCTTGATGTATGTAGATAATATTTTGGAAACGTGTTGCTATTTAGTAACACTCATTGGGTCAAGAATGGGAATCTTACCGCCCTCTTTTCCCGCCTTATACAGTTGGCGTGAGGGGGGGGACGGAGTATTTGTCAGTAGGAGCTTTTGCAGATAATCGTAGCTCACTTGTCGACGTTTTTATTCAGTTACGTTTAAAAACCACCTTGTTGTTGCTTCGATGTAGATTTCAGCGGCGTGTGCGAATGAGACAGTATCTAAACGGTTCATATCAAAAAGGGACCAGATCGACACATGCCCATCCTGTAAATCAATAAAGTTTGTTTGAAGTTGCAGAGCTTGTGTTTGATGTTGAGCCGCACCCTACGAATTTGTCTTTATGTTTTTGAAAGACTTTTAAGCCATAAAAAAAGTATCTAACGATTTTTTTAAAGTACAGGGTAAATTTCAAAATTCTTTTTTGTAGCCTCTGCTGGCTCTGCTCTGGCCTGGGGCTGGCTGGGGAGGCTGCGTGTTGGACGTCCTTTTATAGCTCTTATAACACAAACAACAGCACCTGTGACCTGTGTATCATAAGTAAAGAGAAAACTGCTGTAAGTATTTTTGTGATTTATGTGTTATGTTTCTGCTTTTAGCATTTTAATCTTTACATTATATCTATACTATAGATGGGGTTTCAATGTTTCGCCAGTGTGGAATTGGTGCAAAGGCCACGCGCCGAAGGCATAAAGACGATATTGAATTTCTACGCCGTAGGCGAAGATTTTTTAATGATGGAAAAATTTGAGCGCCGCAGGTGCGATTTTTTCAGCAGGGGGGTTTAGGGGGCGGGGCATTGTTAGCCCCCCTGACGGGTCCAGGGCAGAGCCCTGGTGGGGGTTCAGGGGGGGAAGCTCCCGAAAACCTTGGGATGTTAAGCATTTTCACGCCTGAAAGTTGGCTTAAAATCGATTATTTTTCCTGGTTTGATGATTGAAAAAGCTTGAAAGATATCTCATATTTGATAAATACTGTTCGGAAGAAAGCTAAATTGGACAATCTTACTAGTCCGCATAAACCTCATTTGCCCTGTCAGACTTTTTAGCTGTGGGACTAGGAAGTGTTGGTTGCACTTCTTTGAGATTCACAAATTAATAAAAAAAGAATGAGATCTCCTTAAAAAAATAATTACAGACCAAATGATCCAGCGCTAAAAGATAAAAGGCAAACGATAAAGGCGAACAGTAAACCGCGATCTCACAGGCAGACGGATGGTTTTTGAGGCGGGCGGTGTTATTCTTCCGCTTCGTCATCCGTGTTCGACTTTTTGCTTGAAGCTGAAAGAGAAAAAAATCCCGCGTATACTGCCAATGAAAATGCGCTACTGTTTGGCAAAATAAACATTGTGCATTAGACTTACGATTTATAATCGGATGCATTTCGGGTGAACGACGAATTACTGAGAAGAATGATTAAGAAATGCCAATATCTTACTTTGTAGCTGCTCCTTACGCCAATACGCCAAAAGGAATTAGAGCCTCACGCTGAATATATTCGGAGTATCGTGCACCATTTCCAGACTGGATGTTTTGATTACGGGCGGCTGATTATTGCTACGGATGGAGTAGGAGGAGGCAAAAAGACTTCAAGTTAACTTGCACCAGTGGAGGCAAATATGCATAGCCATCAAATGACTGACTAATCAAAGCAACAAAATTTCAAAACAAATGAACTACTTGCACAGCTCTACTCTACCCCAGACGTAATTAATCAAACCAATTGAACGGTATTTTTAATCGAACTTTGTCGAACTTAATCGAACTTTGTTGGCCGATTAATGTTCGACAAATTTATACAAAGTTCGATTAAGTTAGATTACTGAAATCAAACTTAATGGAACTTTTTTTAAAAGAGACTCGACAGTTCGATTCGTTCGATACATTAATAAAACTTTTAAGCAATTTTGCCGGCTTTTGACGGCACTTTGAGGAACTTTGAAGGGCCCCCAATGGTGCACGCGTGTACTCTCACATCCCCCTGACCAGTGAGCACCGATCGGACCCCCAGGCACACTGGCTGGACACCTACTCAAAGGAAGTCTTTTTTTTCCAATTTTGACCAATTTTCAAGCCTTTCCGCCTTCAAGCCTTTTAAGGCTTCGGATGACTGATGGAGGGTGCTAGCTTTGAGGGAAAGCAGGCAAGGTTATCCGAAGGGGCTGTGGTAGGCGTCGAGGCCTTGATTGTCCCCACCGGGGCTGGTACCCAAAGGAAGTGCGTCACAAACCCCATATAAAACAAAATTCACATCTCTCACAAAAGTTGTCTTTTTGATTTCCCAAACATTCGTCTAAAGTGTTCACTTCACCAATAATTTATGTAAATTGCAATTTCGGTCAGTCCACAGTATGGACTAAAAAATAGTATTTTAAAATCATGAATTTATAATAATTACAAAAACAAAAAGTTTGATACTTATCAGTGAAATATTCATAAATTCCTAGTTTCAATTTTCAGTGGGCGATTTTCTAGGGCTTCGTTTATTGCGCAATTTTTGCGTCACACAAACTTTCTCGGCCGCTCGTAATAATTATGCATTGCCAAATTTGGTTCTCCATTGTCAAGTCAGGATCAATGGTGACGTCACCTAAGCTAAAAAAGAAAGGATTTTGTCAGTTTTATGCATATATTAATTTGCGAGATTTCTATTCGCTGCGCGAGCGCACTTTTCGTAGACTAGTCGGAATACTTTTTTTTACTCGCAGGATTGATGGTAACTTTTCATCTTCGTTATTTTTAAAATGAGCACAACCAAAAAAAAACAAAACTTCAGAAAGTTGCGTATTTCCAGTGAGTAAACGATTCTGACAATTACAAAAATTGATGTGATGATTTTTTTTCCGTCAGGCAAATGTCTCGTATTGGAGGTTCTAGTCTTGACCCTAAGCTACGCGAGATTGAAGCGTTTGGGTAACGAGACAAAACTCCAAAAAAGTGGTGTGTTGTTTTGAAGTGCTTCCGTGCGATCGAAATATTGCTGTTTTTGACGCACTGAGGAGGTCATTTTTCGCAATTTTTGCCGGCTTTTGACACACCTTGTGAAACTTTGAAAGGACCCCAACGTTGTGTTGCAGATCGTGTACCCCTCACTCCCCACTGACCAGTTTGGCATCCAAATCAGAACACCCCGTGGGAACCAACCAGACCCCTAGGGCCGACCATGGTGCGTTTGTAGGTACCCAAAGGGGTCATTTTTTGGGTCAAACTTTTTCGAAACAGAGTTTTTTGTGACTTTTGTCGACTTTTCAAAATGTTATCAAAAAATTTTCCCTCACAGAAAAAACGGCTTTGACCACTGTATATTATCACAAATATCTTTTTTGCGTCCTCATTTGGTCTAAAAGTAGCCGTGGCTTGTCCACCCCCTCAAACGTTTTCACTTTTTTTCAAAATGTTGGTGAACAAGCTTTGACCATTGATTTTAGTCAATTTGAGGGTTGCTGATTGGAATTTAAGTTATATACCAAGCTTGAAAACCTGCAGTTCTTGAAAATTCATGTTTTTTTTTTTGGGGGGGGGGGTCTTCAAATAATAAAGGACCTGCACTACGATATAATATCGACATCCCCTGTCTAATTCTGACACTCTTTTAGAAAGGAATAAATGAAACTTGAATCACTGATTGAAAAAGGATTATTCCTTATTATTATTCCTTATAATATGCAGATTGTGGGGAAATCCTGTTTTTTATATTTTTTTAAAACAAAACTTTGTATAACTTTTGATCTAGAAACAGTGAGAATTTTTTGTAATACATTTTTTGCTCAGCGCCTGACATGTTTCACCACTAATGTAATTTAGGAGTCCAAATGGTCTCATGTTAAACCGTTAAACTGTTCGTATTTTTAATAAGGGTTCAACCTATTTGCCACTGAAAAAAATGAAGGTTCTACCTATTTGCTAGATGTCGGTATATGCCAACATGAGTGAACACAGAATTTATCATCACATTTAGCTTTTTTTTAAAATATCAGAAATATGTGTTGAAATATATTTGAATTATTCTACTGTGCTACCGCAACTTGGTCTAATATCGACACCTCCTCTAATTTCGACACCCTTTTTATCAGCTGAAATTAAATAGAAAGGTTGAAACTTTTTTTTTTGCTTAATGTCAGAGGGAATTATCTTTTCAATCATGATTCAAGCTTTCAATTATTCCTGTCTCTAAAAAGGGTGTCGGACTTAAACGAGGGATGTCGATATTAACCAATTACGATTTATGAAATCAGTGAAATCTAGTTCAAAATGATCTTTTAATAAATTTAAAAAGATGGTAAATAGGTTGAGATCTCTCTTATCAGCAAATGCCAACACGGCAAAGAAATCGAAAATGCTCTTGTCGGCACATGCCGACAGCGCACAGAAGGGTTAAGCAAAGGTTATTAGGGTAATTGTATATTGCGTATAATTATCATGTGTGCAAGGGGGTTCCAGGTCCCACCTAAAAATTCAGTCCCACCTAACCTAATTTCCCACTCCAATCCAGACTCCCAGATCCCAGCTAAAACTACTATCCCATGAAAATTATACTAATACGAGAAGGTAAACAAAAATTATTGTCCATGAAAGGAATGCTAACGTATTACAAAACATTGCCATGCTAATGCTTATATTTGCCAAACACTGCAATGTTGTATTGATTTGTTTTCAACGATACAATTGGCTTCTCAAAATAAGAAAGGTAAAGAAACATTTTGGAAAATATTTTTGATATAGGGGGGTGGATACTAAATCTAGGATATCTGTTTAGTGATGTGGTGGTTACCCAAAACACTTTTAATTTTTTAGTACCTTGGTACTAACTAGAAAGGGTGGTATCCAGACTAAATTTAGACTTTTTAGGAGATTGGCACAAAATTCGTAATAATAATCTTTTTATATTTTTTTTTTTTGCATTTTTGAAAATTTTTGAAAATATCTCTCAATAAAAAAAATTCCCAAGTTCTTATTTTGCATTAATCAACTATCTAATGTTTGCTAATTCAGAGCGCATGTTTAATAGATTTTGAGGAAAATAGATATCATCTTGATAAAATCACACTTGCGGAAAATGGTTCTGAGCAGACAATTGTCTCGAAAATACAAATGGGTGGTCTTTGTGTCTAAATATTTAAGAGGCCTGCAAGGGTACTAAATACCACTTGTCAAAATTCGGTGGTGGTATACAAGAATCTCCAAATACTTTAGTATGATTATATTCTACCGAGATTTTAGTGCTGATCCCTCCCCTATAAAACAGTATAATATCAAAAGAGAAAAGCTAGAACAGTAAAAAATTATTTAAAAATTAACAGGATAGAAAAAATTATCTTTCACCCTCACCAAAACACCAAAACTCCCACCTAAAGAATTAACTCCACTTAACTGTTTCTCCCACAAGGGTGCACACTATGTTTAGGTCTTTATTTTCTTCTGGTAAATTGTAAAATTGTTGTATTAATTTGCGCTCAGCTTGTACCAATGTTTAGATTTTAGTCGCCTGGTATACAGTATCATCGTATCACGTACATAGTATTGTTTATAGTTTTTTAAGCATATCAAAACACATACCAGGTAAAATTGAATAATACTAATATCTGCTGCTACTCTAGCATTGTATATACTTTTAGTAGAGCTCTACTTCTATTCTATATGGTTGAGTTGCAGCTGGCATGATGCTCTTTCGCAACTATAGACCACTTCAATGCGCGCCTAATGGCTATGCTGTTGGGATTCAAGAATTTTTATCACATCTATGATGGCTTGTGGTGAAACACTGTGTAATTTGTTTATGACCTACTCGGTGGGTGGAGGTCCTTTAAGATTAACCAATGTTTGTTTGTTTTCCCGCCATCCATCCCATTTGACTGTTACCGCTTTCTCGGGATTGGCTCATAGTTTTTCTAATATTTTGCAAAGTATGTAAAATGGTGATTCCAAAACGGGATGGAGCCGTGAATTGTTCATTAGTTTTTTCTGATTTTAGATAAAGATTGAGGGCAAGATCCTGTAAAAAGTGGCTGAGCAGTTTTTTTTTTTCGGAAAATTTTTATTGGCATAAATCAGATCAGAAATTCCCTTTGTCATTTTAGGGAAAAAGAGCATTTCTCGCATTGGATTGTATTTCTTTCAAGTAATCAACTGGGTGTTCCTAAAGGTAGGTACCCCAATTGGGCACCAATAATTTACAAAGCAGAATTAAATAACCAAAATGTGGAGGAAAGTCATCTAAGCCA
>NW_027103561.1:0-31758 GCF_902728285.1 Clytia hemisphaerica | reverse complement strand
TATACAGGTACGAGCCGGGAAGTATCTTATCCATTTGGTGGACTAACTTTTTTGTGGTTTTTCTTGTTCCTTATGGTAATAAGAAGATTTTAAGCTCCTGGGCCACCTGGATTTCTCATCTGAGTACCCATAATGGCGGATTTTTGACCTTTGGACCCCCTGGGGACCCCTCTAGTCAAAACAGGTTTTTTTTCAAGTCAAAACCATGCATATCATATACCAATCGATCAGAAATTTCATGCTGATTAAGAAAAAGGTCAGGACTATGGTCTGAAAATTTTTCTATCATGAGATATGAATCACTTTCGATTTCTCAGATTTTAAGGGAGTCGCAAGCAATTTTATTTGGGGTGACGTACTTATTTTAGTGATATCGTGAAAAGTATACATCTGAATGTTATATAACTTTACAAAGCTGTACAAAATACTTGAAATATTATGTTTGTCGATTTCTAAGACTGTTTAAAGCACAACATGTGTATTTCACAGACCAGAATAGCAACATTCTACAGTCGATAAAACGATCTTTTTTAGTATGATTATTGCGACGAAAGCATCAAGCAAGCATTTAGAAGTGTCTGCTCAGTAATTTATGTAATGTAACAATAGTTATGTTAAAATGGTAGAAAAAGTTCTTCGGAAGAAAATAACGAATTAGGTTAATTCTTAACTCAAAGTTCGATATGTTTGATTACTACACTCATAAATAGATTATAAATGAAACAAACCCATAGATAGCAAATTATCACAAATATGACAGATAAACGTTTTAGTCCGAGTCAGTTATTTCGTCTGTGTAGGATTCGTACAAATAGCTATCGTCAAAAAAGTCTTCCCGTTCCACGATCGGCTCATTCATCTCGTCTTCACTTCCCGAGCTGTCACTGATAACCAATCGTACTCGTTTGGGCCGTTTACAGCCTGAAAAAAGCAAGATATTATATCGCATTTGAGATCACAGTCGATTCATAATGGAAAACTGTCACGTTAGAAACTCAAAATGTATTTATAGCCCAAGCCAAAGTCAGATTTACCTTTTTGGAAGTTGATGATGCCTTTCTCTTTGACACTCTCTCTTTGTTTTGTGGACTATTTCTAGCTCGTTCCTATAGGAATTAAAAGCAGCGAGTCTTAACGTAAGGAAAAACTTCATTTAATTCAATTTTCAATGTACATCATCCCTCTTTAACTTTCAAACTCTTTTTAAAGATTTAAGAATTCCTCTTTGAAATATTATGCTTTTACTTGGCACTACGTAGTTATCTAAGCTATCTTTTTGCGAAAATTCTGTTTAACTGTCATGTGTCATTGTCGTAAGTATTGTCATCCGTCATAACGTGAAGTCATTGTTCGTCGCCATAAACATGTACTTACAACAGGATCTTCTTGGTCTTCATTATCCGCAGCATATCCTTGGTTCTTCTCATGTGTTGATAGACACGGTGGAAGCTGGTCAATGGTGTACCAAACTGGGTTTATGTAACCAACCTCGTCATTCCATCCACGTCCTTCAACCGGTGGAATCGTCATATTTTGACTAGTGCATTGTTTCCAGTAGACGATGTTATCGTCCGTTACAGTGATAGTAGAGGCGGGAAAAAATGGCGGTATGGCGTTTTGGCGGTATACGGAAAAAAATCGGCGGGAGAGTTTCGAAGAAACGGACGATAACTCTTTGGCATAAAAAAGATTTTGCGGTTTTGCTTGGACTAACCAGTGAGACTGGTTAGTCGATCCGTGGTGAAAACCGCCTAAGTTTAAAGGCCGAGCTTGGTTCAAATCATCAAAAACACGCTGGTCACTGGGAAGAGACACAAGGACAAGATGGATCTATGGTTTTTCTGTGAAAATCCAGCTCATTATGGATTTTTTCTTCTTGGTTCATTTGTTTTTATTGAGATACAGAAACTAGTTTTTTAAGGGAGTACTTATTCTCAAGTATGCTTCTGTAGAGCTGTTTTAAAATGATTTTTTCAACAAGTTATACAACATCTATACAGCAAAAAGACACAGAGAAACTAAGTAGGTAAGTCAGTTTGTATATTTCTTATGAATCCTATGAATCACAGGCAGTGTTTCATTAGATATGTGAATACCCTCATATCTCCACTCTTAAAAGGTTATTTTCATCTTGTGTTAGCAGTTCTTTGACAACTTTGAAAAATGTCAAACAAAGTACTTATTGTCAATTGTCAGATTGTGGACTTTAAAACTGCTTTTAGACTGCTTTTAACATACTTCTTGTTCGAAAACTTTCACATTTTCTCATTTTGATTTGAATTGTCGAGAAGTTCAGTTACCTAGTCGTACCTGTAAAAATTATCAGATTATTATTCTAAATTTTCTAGGTAAGAATCAGAAATTCAGAAATTGGATGAATGGGAAAAATATGGCATGTAATTGCAGAGAGCACAATACAGAAATGAAATATTTGGCACAGCATCCTGGTTTATTATTGAGATAAACTTGCATTCACTTGACGTCCTGGTATAATTTGAGATATTTAAATTGACTATTTCACTTCACGTCCGGTTTAATTTGTGATTATAACTGGAATATTCACTGACGTCTGGTACAATTTGAGATTATGACTTGGAATATTCACTTCACGTCGCGGATTAATTTGGGATTATAACTTGGAATATTTCACTTGACTTGGAACGATTTCACTTGACGTGAATATTTTGGAATATTCACTTCACGTGGTTTAATTTGGGATTATAACTTGGAATATTCACTTGACGTCCTGGTACAATTTGAGATTCTTTGGAATATTTACTTCACGTCGCGGTTTTAATTGGGATTTTATAACTTGGAAGATTTCACTTGACGTCCTGGTACAATTTGAGATATGACTTGGAATATTTCACCACGTTTATTTCACTGGGTCCTGATATACTTTGAGATTATGATTGGAAAAATTACATCAGCCTTTCTGGAATTAGTCGCGACTGTAATACACGTGTTTTTATAAGGAACCTTAACTTTGCTCGGAGCCTAGAGTTCCTTATTTTTACAGAGAATTTCAGTCTCAAGTTCCTTATCGAGGTTCCTTACTAATGAAATTTGAACTTTTTGCCCCTTGAAAGATCAAAAAATTGGTCAAATTAGTCCCAATAAGGTACATTATTTTCAAATCTACTTATTCTCAGCCTGAGCAGTTCCTTAACAATTCCTTATTTTTTGAACCATTTTCAGCCTCGAGTTCCTTATAAACATGTTCCTTATAAAAAAAAAACGTGTACAGTATTGTCGGAAGAGTTTAGAATCATTTGTTTATCATGATTGAATTACCTATTTATCAGTTTTTGTAAATAAGAAATTTAATGTCATTTAAATCTGCCTCAAGGTTTTTACTAATTGGTACTTTTCCATTTTAAGCTAATTTCTGGGGATTTCTTAACTTTTCTCCTATTTCATCCTCATTTTTAACGTCTCTTTTTGGGTAGAAAGAAATTCAAGCTCAAATCAAAGCAAGATCAACATACTGCAAAGCTTTACAAGCTGGAAGCTTTTTTACTTTTCCCTGCAAAATTTATCATACGATTTTTCATCCACTACTGTAAATTTTTTATCAAAGAAAACAGGAAAGTCACAAATTCGAAATTGCAAAGTATTTATAAAACTGTCAATGCTTGTATACTTTCCTTTGTCTTTGGGCAAATGGTGGCGGGAGAATATACTATAGCTTTTATTACATGGACTTTCATATATAAAAGGGGTAATTATAAGGATATAATCCTCAGACAAAAAAAACAACATACAAAACAAACTTACATGATTTGATGTTGTTTTAAGAAATTTATAAGGTGAAAGTTTAGTTTAGATAGATATCCTTGTTGCAAAGAAATTACAAACTTATTAAAAAAATTACTGTTTATAAAAATTGTTTTCTAAGAAAAAAAGTGTTAGTTCCAAGAAATATAGAGGGAATAAAAGGAAGAGGGTCTCCAAAGAGAACTATAATATTTCTTGGAATCCCTCTTTTTTTATCTCAGTTTCTCTCCCGCCTCTTTTTTTTTGTTTTGATTTTTTCGAATACCGAACACAGTTGGCCTCGCATACGGAAACTCGAATTCGTACGATTTGTGCTGTTTTTGTATTTTGTACCAAAATCGTATAGTCTAAGACTGGCAACTCTACCGACTGTTAACTCTTTTCGGCAAAAAAACCCGTTTGCGAATTTTCTTCGGCTTTGGGCTTTTTTCTTAGATAGTGATTCGTCTTAGACTATAACATAGTCTATGTTTCCAGATGAAGGTTTGCAAATTTACCCTTTTCAGATGTTGTATGGTGCTGCTTTCATCCGGTATAAGATTGGTGCTTGATTTGATGATTTGTTTGGTGTACATCTTTGCTCTTGTTTGGTGATTGTATCTTCGTCTTGTCCGGAATACATGACAGTCTTGAAGAAAGTCATGGCATCAGCAATATTTTCATCATCTGGAGAATCCCCAATCTTTGCAAGTAGGATTTCTTTCTTTGATTTGATCATTTTTTTGAAAGGCCTGATCTTTCCAACGTTGGCTGGGTAAGAGGTTGTGTCCGATCCAGTAATACTATGATAAGCCGGCAGGGATTTGCAAAGTTCAGTGCCAAAATGCTTGATATTGACGAAAGTCTCAGAATCTGTCTGCATGTACCAATTATTCGACTTGTTTTCTTTGACATGTGCATAAAGCATAAGAATGAGGATATCAGTGTCAGCGGCTTTGACAACAACATTTGACTTTGATTTAACTGCTTCCATTATTATCCGTGTATCGGCCTCGATGTGATTTGAGCAGCTGCAACAGAATCCTTGGTGATGCACCAGGTTTTTTCTTCTTCTGTGATGATAACAGGGTACCCGTCAGATGTTGGCGCACTTCTTCTTGTTTGAGATACTTCACCAGCGCTGAGATTAACTGCATCTTGTTGTGACCGTTTCTCAAAAATGTTGACCAGTACGACTGCCGTGGCATCTTCTGTTGCAGGTTGGTGATGAAAATATCCCGCCCTGGCTCTCCACGTTTGAGTTACGTCATTTGCTTAATGGTGTTGTCTCGGTAGGAATCAAAAATGATATAGAGGCGATTTACTGGGCTTCCTGGTTTGCAAAAATTGAAAAATTTCTTTGCATAATCTTCCCATGTATCAGCCACCTTAACTGCTGCAAACCTGCCATGCCATCAATGAACCAATCAGGAGATTCTTTGGTTGGTAGTTTACACTCAGCTTTTGCTTCATCCTTCAAATGATTTCGTAGTGTAGCCTTGTTTCCTTGTCTGAGGGTGTTATCAGGATCTGCAAGAGCGAATGGGAGCTTTGTCAATGGGTATTCCAATGCTTCTTCCGGAGATTTCACCTTTCCAACCAGCAGACCAAAAGCTTGTCGGTCTTCTTTCAGAACGTCAATCTGTTTTTCTTTCTTCTTTTCTTTTTTCAAACCAGTTGCAATACTTTCTCGTGGGATTTTCTCGAAAACGCTTCTTTTTTCTTCTTTCTTTACTTTGATTCGTTCCTTGATAAATTTCTGCAACCGTTTTTCGCCGCGATTTTGCGAATCTAACAGGCCGTCGATGACACTAGTTTCAATCTTGACTCCAGACTTGAAATTACGCGCAGGTCCATCCAAAAAGGGATCACAAAGGTCGTCAAGTTTCTTTGTCAGATTTCGAACGGTTTCATCGTTTCGCTTTCGGGAGCCTGGAGACATTTCTTTGTGAGCGCTGGATGTGACATACTCTAGCTTTTCTTCTACAGCTCTCCTGATGGCGGCCATAAGGTGACTAGTTTTGATGAAGGTATCGTTGGCTCTTTCTGAAGTACTGTATCCACCTCGCATTGGTCCACCTCTAACTTTGACTTCTCGGTTGATGGTGGTTTCAGTGATCAAATCGCCATGAATTGTGGAAAATGGTTCTCCTATCCTTGATCCACCGAACCCATTTTCCTTCAGGTCATCCCAAACGTCAGGTTTATTGATTTGAATGTTCTCCCAGCTAACATGTTGCACTGTGAGATAACGACAGTAGTTAACATGGTCAAAAGCAAAACACTTTGGCAACAGCTCTCTTTCTGCAGCAGCATGTAATTCAATGGATTTCTCCCTGACAGCATAAACCAATGCTAACATTTTCGATACATCTCTCATGTATTCCAGCATCATTTTAGATTGGGTACCTTCACCTGGAACACACAAAAGATCTTTACACAAAACTTTGAATGATTCGAGTTCCATCAGCGTCGATAGGTTTTTCCCGTTCGTCTCAGCCCGAAGATTTCTAATAGAATTTTTCAGTTCCTCGTCATTTGGAGCACTACTTTTCAGCCGCCACCTGACCAATGCACAAAAGGTTTGCTTGTGAAGTCTGATACCTCGTTCGTAGTTTCTTCCCTCGATCACTTGGTCGACTGAACCTTCGGCAATCGCGTTGGCATCGGACCACCAATTTTGCATTCCAAGACAGACAAATTTCTTGTAAAGAATCTTGAGATAAACGAGTAATGTGTGAAAACCTCCGAGAATCGGCACGATCTTTTCGTACTTCTCCTTTTCCAACCACATGATCATGTTGATTTTGCTGTGAATAGCTTCATCGGTGTGGACGAAAACATGCTCGAGGCCAAGCTCTTCTGAAAGCTCATTGATCATACAGTTTCTTTTTGCCGTCGGTGCGTGCGGTCGTGCTCTGAGAAACTGTTTTTTTTTTTACTTTCGATCTCTCTTGACGAAAGTGTTTCTATAACAAAAAGATAAACATTACTATTTCCTTTGGCTAGAAATAGTAAACACAAAAACAAGTGGAAAGGTTTTTAGGACTTCTTGGCCCCTTGGGTCAAGAAACCCTAATCGACTCTTTGAGAAGCCCATCTTGGGTGATTGTCTCCTTGGTATTCATGTCCAAGGCCTCCTGTTCTGTTAGTGATCTGAATTCAACTATAAAGAATTCAGTGTGTTGTAATTTATAACAAACTATACCTATTTGAAAGTTAAAGCGGTACAATAACTTTTCGTAAAAGATTACACGAAACAACCTTTTATAAATAACTTCTTGAGAGTAGGCAAAGATTTGTTCTCAAACTTTGTACACTCTTTTCTTACATAATAACAAAGTTATAGTATAATTTATAGCCAGTAACTCTTTGTAGTTACTGATTTAAAATTTTTGACACACGATTTTGAAAACGTTAACCTCAAATCGTAATAAAATTGCTTCGGCAAGATATACATATATATTATAATTACTAGTACACAAAACCATAAAAATACTTTTATTTCTACTATATTTAATTGGTTCCCGTATACTTTTCTGCTTTTTTGCACGTTTTAGTTGTTTTTCATAAAAAAAATTAGCCTAAAAGTGTCTCAGACACTTTACAGAAAAAAATTGTTGAAAGTCGGTCTAGAACCCGGTTTGGCGCTACCAGTGAAGTCATATCATCAGATTTCGTTATTTTTGTGCATTGTTTTGGACCAGACTTCTGTCTTGGTCACTCAAGTTTACTTCTGGATTACTTTCTCCTAAACTTATCTACATTACCTTTTCTACCTACTTCTTCTTACTATGTCTAATAGTACAAAAAGAGGACCTACATCACCTCTCGAAGATGTAAGTCAGAGCATTAAAGATCTAAGAACTGACTTCATTACGCAGAAAAAACAAAAAGTCCACTTTGGTATTTCTAGAATCAAAAAACCTCGTTCAAACTCACAATCATCTTCCACCTCTTCCTCTTCTAAAAACACCAAAGAAAGAAAAACCTGCTGACTCTTCTGAAGAAAATGTTGTTCTGGAATCTCTTTGAAGAAAATTACCAACCCTTATCTTCGAACCCAAAGAGAAAAAGCAAGTATCCATGACACATTGAAAACCTTAAATCTAGTGATAAACCCCACGTCAAAAATTTTCTTCTTCGCTATGACCACACAAACCATACTTTATTTGAATAAATAGGAAATGATTCCTTTGAACAGACGGGTGTTCACCAATTTTGGCAAGCTCTTTGCAATCTTTCAAAGAATGATTCAAAACTAAAATAGAAATACAAAAGAAAAATAACTAACTTGAACAAAAACAAAAGTGTGAAATTGACACGCCTACTTGTGGAAAATCTAAGTTCTAGCGATAATGTATAGTATATACAAAAGAAAACTCATGTTGAAAGAAAATTGAATGCCTGAGTTTAAGTATAAGTGAAAATCTAAGTGAAAATGTAAGTTGAAAATGTAAGTTGAAAATGTAAGTTGAAGTATAAATTGAAAGTATAAGTTGAAAGAAAAATGTAAAAATATATAAGTTCTATTTACCAGCATGCCAGGAAATTGATATTGTGATGGTCCTGAACACAAAAGAGCTTGAGCTTGAAGTTGAACAAAGTTTGATTGATTAGAAGTGCTATCAACCTAGCTTAAGAGCTAACTAACTTGAATGATGTAGCCATCTTGAATTGATTTGAAAATTGAGTTTGAGAGATGTTAACTCCTCAAAAGCTAGTTGACAACTGATGACAAAAAACAAAGTGCTGGTTTTGTATCAAAAAGCAAAGTGGACAAAAATTATAAAAAACTAAGTTGATATGTAATAAATTATGAATAAATAAATTATTTTTTGTGTATAAATTATATAAATTATTTTAAAATTGAATTGTGTGTAAAATGCAGAAACAAACCAAAGGACAAAGACCAGAACAAAGTGGACATGCAAGAAAACTTACAAAATGTGTCTAGACCCTTAGGAAAGCTCTGTCCACATGTGGCAAAAACAGAAAGACACTGAAAAACACAGAAAACTCAAATATGTATATTTTTTGTAAATTTTGAATAAGAATAAGGTAAAAGCATTTCAACCAGACCAAAACATAATAAATGAAATTTTGCATTTCATGAATTTCTTTAGTTTACACTGCCCGGCCGGCATATGCAAAATTTCAATTGCTCAAGTTATCAATATCACTTATAATCAATTCATGAAATAAAGGCAATTCATCCACAGGGTGTATCATAACCAAGCCACGTACTGCACGAAAGGTGGTACGATTGACATTTTCGGTGTGGTTACGATATTCGACTTGGCACCTTCGAATACGATCATCCTTGCTTGTTTCGACGCTTTTGATCTTTCCATATTGATATGTGTTGCATAACTGGCTTTCCTGCTTTAGGAAAAGTACAATATCACCAACTTTCAAATTAAATGTGTTATCAAACCATTTTGGCTGATGCATAAGCTTTGGCAGATGAACGGTTAGCCATACTTCAAACCAGGCATTGAATAGCTCCTCATTTTGTTTGAGAAACTTGTCGGGTTTTGAGGTGATATTGACAGGAAATGATGGACTCCTGTTATTGTTACGACCTAACAGAAGTCGGTTTGGAGTTAAGATGTCGGAGACTTCAAACTCTGAATGTCCATAGAGGGCCAGTGGTGCGCGTCGTTGATGGTGTTTGACAGCTGGCTGGCGACGGTTTCCCATTGAAGCACGAGAGAAACGATACTTGTCAAAGTTGATGTTGAGTGATTTCTTGATTTCCTGGATTTTCCGCTCCACCTTGCCATGCATGTGATGACCGGATACAGGACAGGTTTGAAAATCGACAAGAACATCTTGAAACAGGCGGTTTTGGATATCCCGAAAGGAAAGTTTAAGCGTTCCGCATCCCTTGACTAGTTGACTTCCTTCGTCAGGTAGTAGGTACTTGGGATATCCAACTTCGCTGGCAAATCGTGTAAATGTAAATGATAAGATGAATGCTGGCGTACTATAATCATCCATGATCTTGATCTTTGTAGCGGATGTTGTTGTGCAGCAAAAGATTACCATCCATATTTTGATTGTGGTACGTTTGTGGAAGTTTGAGTATGAAGTAAATGGTCCACACAAATCCACTTGTGTTGAATAGAATGGAGGGGCGATGATGTTCAAATTGTGGTCTGATATCGGTCCCATTTCCACATTGATTGTTTTCTTTGCGATGTATCTGCATCTTTCACAGCGTCTTCGGACGAGCTTGACAAGATCACGACCATCAATGATATAGGATATTTGAAGGACATAACGGAGAACAGTTTCAACTCCAGCATGTTTGGCAACTGGATGGTTCCAATGGACATGATCGACAATGCTGTAGGCAATCGGTGAGTGTCTGTCGACCAGTGGGACGAAGAATGATGATGCGGTGAGGTCAAGCATTATGTTGGTGAGCTTTCCAGTTGCTGTCACATTGTTTGTAGGTAGAATTCTGCCAGTGTAATGTAAGATTCCATCCTTCATTGTTGAGATTCGTTCATACTTCTTTTTCAATGAGAACGATTGTACTTCCTCTGTTGCTTTAGTGAAGAAGTATTGAAAAGTTGATTTTTCACATGGTTGAAGAGCGATACGTGACAATCTTTTCTTGCGACATGCAAAGTTTGATACAAATTGAAATATCGCGCTCATGATTGCCAATGATTTTGTCCAACCATACTTCATTGGGTTCACAAGGTACTCTGAGAAGTCGAACCGTTGATTTATGGATGAAAAGTGGATGGATGGGAGGTATAGTGATTGGATCAACAATTGGGAGAATCTGTTCTTTCTTTGCAGCTTTGAGTTCTTCATTTGTGAGTTTGACTTGATCGACAGATTTCACGGGGAAGGTATCCTCAGGATCATGCATCCAATCAAACCCGTTGAACCAAGTTGAATTTGATGATACATCAGAAATGGTTGTACCTCTCCTAGTTCCAATGTCTGCGATCATATTTTCGGTCGAGACAAACTTCCATGATGCTAGTTCAGTGAATCGGTGGACTTCAGTAACACGACTGCGGACCCATGGCTTTAGTTGCTTCTCAACACCATTGATCCAGAACAAGGCAATTTGGCTGTCTGTCAGTTTCAAGCTTGATTTGAGGTTTGATCCAAAGGCTCTTCTAACGACTTCTCCAGTGTGTGCGTTGAGAGTTGCTGCAAAGAGTTCACCTCTTGGTTGAGTAGTTCCATCTGGGATGAGTCTTGAGCGTGCGAAAACAAGTTGGCATGAAAACTTCCCACACTTTCTCTTGAAACGTGCGTAGATTGCAACACATGCGATGTTTTTAGAAGCGTCTGCTGTATCGATTGAGTTGATCTCTAAATTGATGGCATCCTCTGGTACGATTGCACGTCTGTATTTTATTTGGGAGATTTCTTCCATCATTTTGAAATGTGAGTCCCATATTTGTCGAAGATTGTCTGGGATACGATCGTCCCATCCAATGCCAAGATCAACAAGGTGATGTAGATCAAGCTTCATTGCGGCTGTCAGTGGTGTGATTTTCCCAGATATGTCATAGAGTTCAGCTACTTTTGAGACACATTGTCTGCGAGTGAGGTTAAGTGGTACATCATTGATTTTGACAGGTTTCTTGCCTCTGACTTTCTTGGCAAAGTTTAGCTCGCTGACATCTAATGACACAACATCTTCTTCCGGATACCACTTCATTCCAGCGACACCAATGCTTTCACCATCTGATGTCAGGTCTGGCTTTGGTTTTTGGTGGGAGAATGTTATTCCTTTGAGTGAGAAACCTCCACGATTGACCACGATCTCAAGTTCATCAGCACGTTGAGTGGCAAGCTCCATTGACTTCTCACCGGATAGACAGTCGTCAACATAGATATCCTTCATGACGATTTTAGCAACTTCTGGGTAGTCTTCAGAGGACAGTCGTCCGGTTTCCCTCAGGGCTCGCTCTGATTGATTACCTGATGACTTCACACCATAGATCAATGTCTTTATGACTTTCTCTTTTGGGATTTTGGTTTTGTCAAGTTGTTCCTCCCAGATATATCGTTGTAGGCACCAATGATGTTCACGAAGACGAACTGAATTATACATCTTCCTAATGTCAGTGTGGAAGGCTGTATGATGTAGCGACCATCGTATAAGAATTTCAACTAGTCGGTTCATGTTGTTGGTTCCCTTCGCAAGGATGTCGTTCAGACTGTATCCTGAATCAGTGGGTTGCGATGCATCAAAAACGATTCTGCAGGGCGTGGATAGAGAGTTTGGCTTCCACACAGCTCTCCAGGGGATGAAGTTGACTACTTTGGTGTTGGATAGCATCTGTTGTTGTTGTGGTGTTAAGTTCTCCACGTAATCAACGTAGCCCATTGATTGTAACTTGGCTTCTGATGTGATGACATCCTTCTTGTCTGATGGTTCCTTGTCCAACTTCCTCAGTTGTTGGAAGTATACCTTCAGTGCCTTGTGTTTGTTGTTGACAAGTTTTGTCTCAGGGTTGTGGAGGGTTGTGGAGTAGTGGCAGGCTTGCGTGTGAGATACGATTCTTTAACTCAACTGAAACAGATTGATTGATTAAGTGTTGCTCCACTTCTTCTTTCAGGCTGATGGATTCGATTGATTCGCTTATCTTGCACTCTTTACAGTCTCTGCAGTGAACACATCGATATGTGATTTGACTTCCGGCATTCTCAGCTTCTTCAAAGACTTTGCTGTTTCTGGTGACGAGTGCTGTTGGGTGTTGGTCGTCAAACTCCAGCATGAGGTTTTGTTGGTGATCCTTTTCAACTTTGACGTGAATTAGGTCAACTTCTGGAAGAGTAGTCAGTTGATGGCTTGATAGTTTACGATGAGTTGCAAGGAATGTATTCATTTGGTTGACTGCAATGTGATGCTGGTTGATGATGTTGAAGGCACGATGAGGGCCTCCTACAACGCCACGGCTGCCATCGCTGTTATTGAACAAGGATTGGAATATTGTCAAGCCGGTTGTCAGTTGGAACACTTCCTTTGGATGATATCGATGATACTTGATACCTAGCATGATATCTACTTCCCCACCAACGGATGATGGGAGTGATGGAGTGATGGTAGGTCATCTGGGTTGCCTCCAGTCTTCTGAAATGCTGAGATGATATCCTCCTCCACTTGTTTGAGCTCATACGTGGGGAAGGTTGACGTGATCTTTGGAAGACAAAGTCCTTTTAATTGTGCATCATAACCGTTGTGTAGTGGGATGTTGACTTTGTAGGATCCAGTACTGTAGGTTTGAACGTTACCAACACCTCCAATTGGGATGTCACCACTATACTCTACCTTGGCTCTCTCACCAAGACGTTTGACAGCATTCTCCGAAATGACCATGTCACTACAGCCAGAATCGAAGAATATGGTAAATAGCTGGCCATCAACAATAACTGTTTGTAGGATGTAGATTGCATCATTGTCGTCGTCATTGTCAGTACTGTCAACATCTGATGGTTGTGTAGTCTTACGTCTTGAGTTGTAGGACTGAGTGTCGATATGAAAAACCAGTTTGATGTCTTTGGAGAATTGTTGAAGTCTCGTTTGTCGTAGGATGATGCATCTTTCTTTGAAGTTCTGAAGGACTTGGTGGCATTCAGGCGTTGAGGCATGGTCTTGGCAGACGAGAACATGCTTCTTGACGTCGAAGTTGTCGTGAGATGAGATGGGTGTGGACAGGTGAACTCGCGTTGACACCGTCCCTCCTGGTGTTTTCCTTTTGATTGTTGAGCGCCTGGAAACAGACACTGTGTGCAGTAACCCTTTTGGCGTAGGGTGTTGAATCGTTGGGATGGCTTCATTTGGACGAATTCTGGACATGAGAAATATTGTAATAACTTTGAGTTATTGGGTCCATTTGTCTGGATGTGTCCTGTTGCACCACAGATGAAACACTTTGTTTGGATGATCGGATTTTTGTAGTCTGTATGGTGTGAACTTCTACCACCTCCTGATGGTCCTTGTTTGCCATTCCCTGGTGTTTGTTTACCAGTATCGCTTGTTGGTTGAGAACAGTGTAACAGTTTGAGTTGTTGGATTGAGAGCTCTGTTTCGAGGAATTTGATAAACTCCTCCCATACATCTGGCTGATTGAGTGTTTTTCCTTCAAGAAAGGAAAACCATTTGGTTTGACGTGCATCATCCATCAACTGATAGATGTCTTCAAGTGTTTTCCCATAAAAGAGAAAATTTTCAATTTGATGTTTTCGAGACAAGTTCATTGCATCACGCATAAAGTTAAGCATGCTACTGATTGTTTCAATTTGCTTCTCAGGATCACGATTACGCCATAGGCGGGTTGCCTTGTTTAATGTAGAAAGTTCTCTTTGATAGAAGAAGTTTCGGATCACCATATGACGACTTTAGTCTACGCCATATTTCATCAATGTCATCAACTCCTTTAACAAGGGTAAGGGCTGGGCCTTCAAGATAGTTGTTCTTAATCAAATCAGGAAGGTGAGCAGTTGGTGTTGATTTAGCATGCAACTTGTCGAAATCAGTTTTAAATGAATAAAAGTCTGAAGATGAGTCATACCCTTTAAACTTGCTTAGTTTAATGTTCAGTTTGGATGATTGAAATTTTTGTTCTTTGGCAATCTCCTGATGTTTGAGTGTTGCTTCAAG
Organism: Clytia hemisphaerica; assembly: GCF_902728285.1. Taxonomy (NCBI): domain Eukaryota; kingdom Metazoa; phylum Cnidaria; class Hydrozoa; order Leptothecata; family Clytiidae; genus Clytia; species Clytia hemisphaerica. The sequence goes on along the minus strand of NW_027103561.1, from coordinate 17,357 downwards.
GTTTGTAACATACATGGATTTCGAAACAACTAGTGCATCATATGAAGTAGTGACAGTTTTGATCTCATCATTTGGAAAGTTATGTTGACTTAGAAGGATTTTCTCCATCTGTTTCGAAAGATTGTTCATACTCTGTTGATTAGCAGAAATGTTGCGTTCAGCTAGAATAAGTTCGTCATAATTAAATTCAGCTGGTTTCTTGTCGAAGACTGCCTTGAGCGTTTTGATGGTTCCCTTAACCTCCTTCATTAGGAAGTCAGAGACAAGTTTGTTTTGATGAGCATCTTGTATTGGTTTATCGATAGGGCGTACTGATTGGCGACGACTATGGATGCGCTGGATAATTTCTCTTGTGTTAGTAATTGCATCATTAAAAACTTTAAGGAATGTTTTTTCATATACATCCTCATCTGTGATCACCTTTGAAAGTTCACTGTGGATTATCTTCAATCGATTACGCATTTTCATTAGATTCTGAAGCACATCTTCAAGTTCATTAAATGACATAAATTCAATATCGTAATCCATACCGAAGTCAGCAATGTCACTGCAAAGGACGTTATGTTCAACGGAAAGTTGCTTGATATCGTGATCCATTGTTGATTCAGTTTGTTCTTGGAGTGATAAAGTTTGAATGAGTTTTGAAAGGTTGGCGTCAGTTGAGGATGTGTCACTCTGATCACTCTCATAAAGGCTTTCGTACAAATTGAAAGTAGTTTGAAGTGATGACTTCTCAAGGTTGGTTTCACTATCACTTGATGTAGGGCTTGTTGATACAGTTGGTTGATTGGGTGGTAATCGTTGACCACTATTAGCAAATGATTTGTAATTGATTGGTTTGGTTGCAGCTTCACGTTTGCTACGGCGCATGAAGATGGTTGGCTGTTTTGAATCTGTTCTTTCTTTGCAGCTTTGAGTTCTTCATTTGTGAGTTTGACTTGATCGACAGATTTCACGGGGAAGGTATCCTCAGGATCATGCATCCAATCAAACCCGTTGAACCAAGTTGAATTTGATGATACATCAGAAATGGTTGTACCTCTCCTAGTTCCAATGTCTGCGATCATATTTTCGGTCGAGACAAACTTCCATGATGCTAGTTCAGTGAATCGGTGGACTTCAGTAACACGACTGCGGACCCATGGCTTTAGTTGCTTCTCAACACCATTGATCCAGAACAAGGCAATTTGGCTGTCTGTCAGTTTCAAGCTTGATTTGAGGTTTGATCCAAAGGCTCTTCTAACGACTTCCGGAGCACAAAAAAAACCAGCACTTTTCTGGAATGCACAAGGTAACGCGCACGGCAACAAACTCGCCTTAACTGCTGGCTTATCATAATGGACGTTTTGGCATTACCACCCTCAAAGCAGCAGACGCCTTTATCATTCCGCAATTCTTTCCACCATTTTAAATGAGTTAACGATAGATCCAAAAGGCGGAGGTTCATCTAGAAAGGGGGGTGGACGTTAAGTCCTTTAAACCTATCTTTCTAAATTTTTAGTTTTGTAGTCTTGGACTGGGTTAAAATTCTAAAAATGTTCTTGCTTGCTTGGTTCAGTGGAAAAAAATCCCAATGACACCCACAATTTTGAGTGGGGTTCCATCACATTTTGAAAGGGGGTAGAACCTATAGTAGGGGGGTTGCTCTAGACTAGGGGAAAGGAGTGAACCCAACTATGAGTGTTGGCCGTCAAACAAAGAGAATCCAAGGCTTAAACATTGTGCTGTTTGTTTTGGTTTTCAAAACAGCCGGAGCTATCAAAAGGAAACTTGGCAAAGTAACATTTGACACTGAAAAATTGATGTTTCTGGATTTGAAAAAAAAAACATCAACGACCTTTAACTCAATCACCTACTAACGTTTTCCAACCTAAAATTATGTTTTAAATAACCCCTTAGGTAGTCAGTATTAGGCCAGAGTGTACTACATTTGTACTTACCTGAAACATCTTTTGTTGGTTAATCCCAGGGAATGTAGAAAGATCCTTGAAATATGCCAGCAATGCTTAGCATGGTAGGAGAGAAATTACAGTATCAGGAAAAGCCTCTTTTGATCTCAAGCAACTGCTACTTTCTAGTATAGAAACGTTTCATTTACTTCCCCACAGAAAGGACAAGGTTGAACAATGAAAGGAAAAGGCAATTCCAGAAGAACTTTTAAGAAAGGTGACCAATGTGTTCAAAACCCTTCAACTCGCCGTCACCGTGATGATGTTAAAAAAAATGTGATTTCTCAAAGAAAATCTAAAGGAGGTATAGTTTTTGAATAATTTTATTATTTTGATCAGTTTTGATAATTAACATAAAAATTACAGAAAAGCATATAAAAGTACTGTCCTTTGTCAACTAAAATCTGGTTCATCTCTACCATGACTTTTATTATAGTTTTTTGCAGAAAAATATCTTGCATAGTGGAGTGTCTTAACACCAAAATTGTGCATAGATGAAATTCAATTTTAAATCCTAGCACCCAATTATGTCAACCCCATCATCTGGCTGGGCAAAAAAATTATTCTTTCAAAATTATTCAAAATCTGATGGAACCGAAATGTTCTTGTAGAAATTATGAAAGTTTTTTGAAGATCTCATCATGAGCCTTTTCCAGCCATATTGAAAAAGCTAATAATTTAGCAGACTAAATTTAATGCTAGCTTTATATGTGCTAACAAACTCCCTTTAAAGACAGAGTATATATTTCATAGTTCCTTTTATTTATTGCCAGGGTTAACTTTGGCTGCATTACAGAAGCATAATGAAGACATCGAAGAAGATCTTCATATGGAGGATTTGGCCATTAGTGAAACAACAGCAACCACAAAAAAATCAAAAGCTCTCTCAATAAGTGGTTTGACAGACTGCTCAAATATGACATTCAATAGAGTGATGGATAAATGGAAATCTACAGACTCATTAGATCAAGAGGTTTGTTCTAACCAAAAGTGATATTAATGCAACATGCTCTATCCCACCAACACAAGAAAAAAAGTGCATGTCCCATGGTTTCTTTTTTTGTTTCGTGGGACAAAAAGTGAGGGAAATACCCAAAAGAATTTATCCCTGGGACAAGATGATCCCTGAGATTTCACTTTTATTGTTAGAAAGAAAAATGAGGTAGAGACACAAGAAAGTGTTTCAGGTTGGGATGGAGCATGATGCATTGCACCAACGCGAAAAAAAACTTCTCCTGTCCCCAACCCTTTATTAATAGTGTTTTTACTTTTTATTTAGAAATGTGCAGTCTTGGCAGCTGTCACTGAGGTATGGAATGTTATGTGTTTGGTTTTAAAATATTTTTTGGTTTACAACCCTCTGCTGGTTCACCAGGCGATAGAATACACTTTGAATCAAAGTGTGCACCCCCCCCCCCCCCCAGAATAGTGGGGGGGGTTTGCTGATTTGGGTTGAAAACTTTCAGGTGGGATTTGGGGTTTTCCATGTTTTAGGTGGGAGAAACAAGTTAAGGTGGGAGATAATTTCTTTAGGTGGGACTTTGGGTGTTTTGGAAAAAGTTAAAGTAAAATTTCTTATTTTCAGATTTTATGGTATATATTTTACGGTAAAGAAATTTTGTTTTGTTCCTCAAATTAGTATATTTTTTTTGTTTTTAGCTGGGATCTGGGAGTCTGGGCTGAAGTTGGGAATTTTAGGATAAGGTGGGACCTGAATTTTCAGGTGGGACCTGGAACCCCCCTTGCACACTATGCATTGATAATAAAACTGATGACTTTCAATTGAAAATATTTCATTTATTTCAAACATACAGGTTATTCGTAGTAGAGGTGGAAGTGAATCAGAGACTGACTACTTTGCAGCCCTTGTAAGTATGATAGTCATGAAGAAAATGGACCAATTTATCCCACTCAAGATTGACCTCTATTTAGGTGTTGTTTTAACTCAATAATTCTTCTACCTTTAGGTTGTGTTGTTACACCACTAGACTGTGTTTTATCTAATCAGCAATTTGGTTACAGATCTTTATATTGATTCCTTAATTCTACAATTCTGTTTTTTCATAGATGACATTGCTTGAATCAACAACAGAAGAGGGCTCGTGTACTGCAGTCCTTTATTTGCTCAGTTTGGTTATAAAAAAGTAAGTTAAAAATCATTCAAGCTTGTCACTAACACTATTTCCTATCTGCCTGTTAAAAGAAAGTCACATAGTGTGTAGTAGAGTAAAGGCCCTATCTCTCCCTTTCTAAATCTGCCTACCATTCATGACTTACTTCCCCTTACACAAGACTTACCTATCTATGAGAAAACTGCTAGTTTCGGTTTTCTTTGATAATACAGAATGTACAATGTAGGCCTAAATTATATGTTAAAATCTAATTATTCCACATATTTTTAACTTAAAGTTTCTTATTATGAAAGTTGGTCAGAAGAAATGAAAGGGGTAGGGTTGCAAAATGAAGTCTGAAGCTCAGTTGGAATTTACCAAAAACGATGATCGTACAATACCATAACTTTTTCTTTTATGCGTGAATATTCTTTAGAGTTCCAACAACTGTTTTGAGAACAAAGTGTGCTGAAAGTCTAAAATGTTTCACTGTGATCATGGAAGCGCATCATGAAAATGGAAGAGCATCTTTATTGATGGGAGTAAGTAAACAAATATTTTGCATAATGAATGCTTCAACATCCTTTAAGCTTAGCTTTTAGATTTTCATACTACAAAAAAGATACCCTTCATTTTTAACCCTTTCCAGACGCACGGGCCACTGTGGGTGGCCCATAGCTTTGTAAAAGATTTAACAGTTTTCGCACCAAAATACGATAACATGGTTTTGAATGATGATTTTGAGATAAATTTCCCGTAACCTGCAAAAAACCGCTTTTCGATATCTTGTTTACAACTAGAATTATAAATGTTTATAATGTTTGTTGTAAATTTACTCAGGCTAAATCTGTAAGGGAAAAATTGCTCAAAAATTTGGACAAAAATTCACTTTACTCAGGGGGCCATTCAAAAAGTACGTTCGTCCAAATTTCCCTATTTTCAGACCCCCCTCCCCCCTTGTTCGTCAGCGTTCGTTTTGAAGTACCCCCCCCCCCTTTGTACGTTCGTTTTTATCTCAAAATTTTTACCCCCCCCCCGAAATGTTTCAAAAAAAATTACTTTTTCCTTTGAAGATAATTGGAGAATTTAGACAAGGCAAGTTCAAAGAATAGGATTTTAGCCTTTCTTTAATCTTATCGCACCTTAAGTTTTTGCTCTCTAATTATCTAATAATTGCTAAACAATTATAATATACACAATTGTTTAGGAGATTAACAATTATCTTCGGTTATCAATTCAAAGAAAAAAAATTATTAGGAGATAGATAGAAAAAGATTTTTCATAGACTAAGTTAAAAGTCACGCTTGTGACAAGCATCCCCCCCCGCAAAAGCAAACGTACACAGATCGACTTGGGGGGTCTCATAGTTCGCACCCCCCCTTTATAAAGGGGGGGGGTAGCGATGTTCAGAAAATCTCAGAAAGGGGGGGGTAAGAGAATTTTTTCTAGAAAGGGGGAAGTTTTCAGAAAGGGGGGGTTCATCTAGAAAGGGGGGGGTAAGATGTCAGTGGTATGTTTTTTTTGTGTTTTCCCAAATTAGAAGTTTTATTTTTAATTTGCAATGCAACGTCTTCTTTATTAATTGTTTAGTATGTTTGAAACAAATTCAGATTTCCTAATTATTTGCTTATTTACACTGAATGTTCTTGCTTTTTCACCGGTAGAATTATGGTAGGATTTTAAAATTTTGAGGGGGGTAGCATCAAATTTTAAAAGGGGGAAGAACCTAGGGTAGGGGGGGGGTAGCTCTAGGGTAGGGGGGTAGTGACCCCCTTCCGAACTATGGGTCCCCACCCCCCCTACCCCGTTCGTTTCCGTTCGCTTTTTTGCTGACCACCTCCCCCTCGGCGACGAACTTACTTTTTGAATGGCCCCCAGATTCTTGGAAAGCTTTTGACATGAAATTTTTTTTATCCGGTCAGTAATTCAATTTTCTAAATCATATTCAAAGTTCAAGGCCTAAAGCAAATGCCTTTTACTCTATTTCTTTATTCAAAGTCAAAAATTTTGCCTTTCCGAAAAAATATCTGCCGATTTTTTGGTCACGTGACCAGGTGTAAGCCACATTTAAATTTTTTTTTTGGTATTTCAAAACCCATATTACATGTGAAAAAAAAGAGGTATTACTTATCGTGATATCTTTTATCAATCACTTTCTATTGCAATTTTAGTGAAGCCAGTCAAAAATCAAATTTTTGTTCGCGTCATATAGCCGTGAAATCATGCGTCCGGAAAGGGTTAATGCAATATTTTTTATCATTATCTAGTCTGAAAATAAAAAATGATTGATAAGTCAAATAAATCAGATCAAAATAAAAAATTTGAAAAGTTTTATTAGCAGCATTCAAATAATAATAATAATAATAAAGCTTTACAGGTTTGCAGGCCACCGTGAAGACACATGGGCCTCTATAAACCTGCTCGTACTTTTTACAATGATCTTTTTGAAATAAAGTTTTTTTCGCGGGCTTCCCCGGACTTTCCATTTTGTGTTGTCTCCCTTGATTTTAGCATTCATTTTTTCGGCTTCCTTACACCATTCTTTGATTATTTGTCTTTCATTTTTGGTCAAATCCTCTGTCACTCGGTAAGGAAAGCCTTTTTCTTTTGTTATTGCTTGCAACACTGTGTTCTTGTCCTCTTCGTTCGTAAATGTGACTTTGATTGGTCGGTATCTCGCTTTATCTTCTCTTTCTTTCGTAAATTTTCCAATCCGCTGCGTCTCGGTAATCTTTATATTCCTCAGATGGAGCCGCTGACCAATAATTTTGTCATGAATAAATTCTTCGTCCTCGATTTTTGTTTCTTCTTCAGTTTCATCTGTCGATTCATCAATCCCGTGAAAAATTAGGTTGCGTGCTGTCGATCGAATCAGCTGCTCCTCCTGCTTTTCTTTTCGAATCGCATCTCCAATGTTTTTCTCGATGTGTTTGGATGTGATTTTAGCGTAGCTCATTGGTGGTCTTTCCTCTTCTTTCTTTTCGATGATGCTTTCAATCTTCTTTTCAATCGTGGTTATTCTGGTGTCAATATTTTCTTTCATTTCGTTGACCATAACATTGACGTCTTGTGCTTTCAAATGGTTTATTTCTTTGTCCTGCCTTTTCATTATATTCTCACAGGCTTTGATTTCGTTTTTGAATCCTTCAATTTTTGATGTTTCATTTGAATTATACCTTTCCATTACCTGCGGTGCGATTTTGGTACAGTTTTGACACTGGAAACTTCTTGATTTGTATGACAAGCATATCTGGATCTGGTAAAGTGGCAGTTCTGTACAAAGATAATGGACTAAACGGTGGCACTTCCTGCATTGTAGGGTATCTTTTAGTGCGTTTTCTTCATTTATGATGCAGTTTGACGGGCTGCAAAAGTCGTTTATTGATGGTGATTTTTGATTATTTTCTTGGATTTTTTCCGCCATCTTTGTGCATTTTTTCAGACGACAACCGTTCAGTTTTGTATTTGACGTCAACTCATTCAAGCCCTTTAGGCAAAAAAAAAGTAGTCTTGTTTCCGGAAATGCAGGTGACAAAAAAATAAACCCACCACGTCTTTGCTGTAGTATATTATTTACTCTGTTACAAAACTTTTGTGTTTTCTTGAGAAAACGTTTTGCTTTTTGAGCCTAGTTGTCTGAAATATTCAGTTAAAAAAAAAAAATTCTGACAGCACAAAAAAAAATTATTTTTTGCGGCCGGGCGACTTTCAAAAATAAGTTTTTTTTGGCCTTAGAACTATGGTCAAGAATTTAATTACATAAAAATAATCTTCCAAAACAGTTGCTTATTAATAGCTGGTTAGGTTATCAGGTTTGGTAACAGCTAATGAAAATGAAGGTTTTTTGCATTCTGAGCTTTCCATCTTTTTCCATTTTTTCATCTCTGAACTGTTTTTTTTTTTTAGCTGCTTGATTGCCTAGCTACAACATTGAATGCACAAGATCCTGCCATTTGGACTGAACATTCAACACAGAGAAGCTTTCAGATGATGCTTATGTTCATCATTCACTCAAAACCAAAGGTTTGTTGGACCTGCTACCAGAGGTCCTGTTTCTGAGTTGTCTTATAAGTAAGATATGATAGCTTTTCCTTTCTTTAATATGTTTTGTTTTTCGTACATCTATCTTGACAGGGCTCCAATACTAATCAAAATCATATTTCTAGCCAATAAAATAAATAAATAATCTGATGAATGACAAATGAGAGAAATATTTTATTATTTTAGGTTCGAAAAGTTGCTCACAACTCAATACAGTCTATTTTAAAGCTGGGACTATTAAATCATAAGAATCATCCATCTGGTAGTCTTACAGCAAAACACTTAATCCAAATATTTCAACAAAATTCTTCAGGTTTGTGTTTGAAAGTTCTCAGCTGTTCTTGTATATCATATAACAAATAAAACTTGATACATAGTTTAGTTTACATTCCTGGTTTCTTCAAACTCCCCTGTATAATCAATCCCCCTATATTAAAATTTCTCAGAGACCCCCCTTAATAACAGAGGTCCTGACGGGAATGGTATCAAAACATAGCATGCTAAAGAATCAAAAACACAAACCCTAATAATTGAAACTTTTAAACACCCCCCTTTATAGGGTTGTCTGAGAATTTGAAGAACCCCCCCCCCAACATAAGGGGTTGAAACTATGTTATAATGATATTATATTCATGAAAGTCTCATATAAAAGTCAGTTTAAATTTACTTTTGTTTTAGATACTGCCACTATGTGTCACCACAGTTTAAACTTTCTCAAAAATTGCTTACATTATTTTGGAGAAAAGGTAATTAGTTTTGAAGTAAAGAATTTTCCTTTTGAATTACATGAAATTATTGTTTCTCTTTGATTTTTTTCAAGATATGTAGATAAACAATGAATTTTCATCCTTCTTCTTAGCAACTAAAGGAACTTTGTGAAGCCATCCTACAACTGCTATCAACAAACAATCCAGTAAGTGAATTATATTATTGATTTTAACAACAATACAATAAGCTTGGAATCACTATCATGTTACCTAATTATAAAATGCTTCACTGTGTTATAGACATCTATCCTAATTTCAGATTATGAAAACCAATTCGATGCAAACCCTTCACTCCATGTTCAAATCCAATCCTCCAGAAGAAAACCTATCAGCTGACCTTAATTGCAAACTCATTTTGGTAGGGATAACTATTATTTGGGTACCTATTCCTATTTATTTGTAGTAAATCAGCTTTCAATCCTTATTCATAGCCTAATTTTTTTGAGACAGATGTGTTTAAAGGGATAACCAGCTTTATCCCATTTTCTGTTTCATTAAAGAGCAGCTAATGAATTCCGCTAAGAAGTCTTGCTTTACCTTAATTTGAAAGTGTTTAAGTTAAAGAATATTGCCAAAGTGAACGTCAAATGTAACAGAAGAGGGTTCTGGGATTGTTCCCACAAAAAAAGTTTATTGTTTGCTGATAGATAACTTTTAATTCAGACATTTTCAGGTAAAAATATATCTGAAAAAATAATATCTTACTACCCCTTTGATGCCACATTTTACATTAGGCATTATATGACTTTCAACCAAGTTTCAATGATGTCCATGTAGCAGAAGCATGGCTTGCTGTCCAGTTGGAGGCTCACTCAAATCTATCTTTGTAAGTAACTGTTATGCTGGTTTGGACAGTTTATGATCCTTTAAAGGAACAGGTGTGTAGAAATGCACCAAAGTGCCTAAATAGCATTTGACATATCACCTTGACGCAACAAGGGAATGATCTGAAAAAACTTCTTTCTTTAAAGATCGTCTTATATCAAGTAATTAAAAAGAGTACTATTTAGATTTTGTCATACTCAAACACTTTATTTCTACCTGGTCTGACAAAGGACTTTTTTTCGGATACTCTGTATTTAAAAGACAGTGGTTCTATTGACTAGTTGGGCTCTGCTAACTAACCTTGTCCGCCAACCGACCTACCTATTCTATCAATCCATTCAAAATATTGACTCTTCTTATCTTTGCATTTATTTAGATTGGACAACAAGTTATGTTTAAAGCATTTGACAAAATTCTTTGGAACAGCATTGAACTTTTTTCAATCAGATCACATGGATGTAGTCAAAGCTGCTGCAAATTATATGAAGGTATACTTTTTAAAATTTGACTTGTACTCTTGAGTACTCTAAGCTGTCCAATAAATGCCTTCCCTCCTTGATAATTTTTTTTTTGTTTTTTTCTTCCCGTTTATTAATTTTTGAAAATATTTTCAGTTGTCAAAAGAAGGAGTCCCTTCCACTATTTTGCTCAAAATAGCACAGTTTTAGTCTATAATTACTTTTTTTGGGGGTCATTAGGTGGTCACTAAAGGTCAATTCTTTAAGCAAAATGATTATGATTTTCTTTTCAGGAGGCTAGTGAAAAGTGTATGGAAAGTTATATTGACATTCTGGAAGAAGATGTGACTTCAAATAGTTCTTCATTTTTGAAAATCTTAAAAATTATGGAATCTGGATTAACATATAAATTCCAACCTGTTTGGAACATTGTTCTGCAATCTCTGCAATATCTTTATGCAACTTATGGAAGATTATTTCCTAACCAAATGGTATACAGTGTTGCAAATGTCATTCAAATGTATTCTGGACCTGCAGCTCCTTTCTTCAATAATTTAAAGAAAACAATTGGGGCAGCTTTTACATCCATGGGCCCTAAATTGATTTTAAATGATACGCCCTTGGAGTTGATGATAAAAGACAGGTAAAGAAAAATTCAATTGTTATAAATTTTTTCTATTAACTGTGTTCTTACTAAATTATATCTGTTATGAGGCAAAAAGAGTGTCCATATATTTCTTGATATGGTACATAAATGCTATCAGGTTTGCTGTAAATAATCTAAGATATTGATATAATTTTGTTTTTATAGCTCTGATTGCCAATTTCCAAGAGCTTGGCTGCTACCCATCATGAAGGATAGTATCAAACAAACTGAATTGCAATATTTCATTGATGAATTTCTACCTGTAGCTGCACACCTAAAAAGAAGAGGTATATTGCAGTTATACGTAGGGGTGGAAAGCTTTCGCAAGAAGAAACTTTCACAAAATTTCCAAATTTTTGCATTTCGCAAGTATTTACTTTCACGAACAGAACTTTTTGAAAATTATCAGGAGAAGAAATTTTCGCGATTTGTTAACATTGATTTGTTTTGTTTTCAGATTTTCACTAACTATTTGAAAACATAAGGCTAACATAAACCTGACAAAAGTATCAAAATTACTTTTACACCGTTTGAGGAAATGTTCGTGGTTGAGGTTAAATTTTCAGGAAAAGAAAAGAAAGAACTATTGCAAATCAAATTTTCAGAATTTTTCACAAAAGTTAAGATTCTTCGCGGCTAAAAGTTATTTGTAACATAGAATATATGTTTGATTTTTGTATGTAATAATCTTCGAACTGTTTTTCTTAAGGTGAAGAGTGTAGAAAAAACAAGGAAGATCTTGAGGCGAAGGTTTACGAAACATTACTCTCCCAGGTAAGAATAGTTTCGAATCTAGAATTATTATTAGCGATGATGAGGATCAATAGGTAAATCATGACGACGGGCGAATTAATTAAACGGAAAATCGTTCTAGAAGCAAAGTTTTCAGGGTAAAAGTCTGCCTTTCTTTCCGAATAGCCTGTAGAAAAGTTTTCCGTAGCTTGAACGAAAGCTAAAGGAAATTCGTCTTTTGTCGTGATTATACTTGGCCTCAAAATAGAGATTTCGTGTTCTTTGATTCTGTTATTTTTGATAATTCTAGGTTTGGTCCCTCTTGACCGGATTTTGTCACAAGCCAACAGATGTTTCAACTGCTTTCAAGAACATTGCTAAGGTTATGGGTTCAGCACTTACAGACCAGAAAAACCTACGACAACTTGTCATCCAGGCTTTGAGAAACCTTATCAGCACAGCAGAGGAAGGTATAGATGATCGTTTTGTTAATTTTGTTTTGTCAGATTGTATATTTTTATTAGTACAATCGTGGTCAGAATATCTTTGCGTTTCTGGGTATTCTAACATTTTTGCAGAATTTAAAGTTCCGGCACGAATGACATTTTCTGGCTTTCTTTTACAATATCTAATCGGATATTTCGATTTCGGTGGGGTATAATCGCTTCCAGTCTATATTCTCAGCCTATCCGGATCATTCACAAGCTTTTGCAAAATCTCATGTTAAAAGTCAGAGTAGAAACTAGTATTACAGCACCTCTCTGATTAAAACACACAAAGAAACGCAGCCTCTTAAAGACCAACTAACTGTCGACTGACGTCGGTATGTTTTTGAACTTCAAGCGGCTGTATTCCTTTGTGTGTTTTAGTCAGAGAGTTGTTGTAATACATTTCTTTGCTCAGAATTTTATGCTCTTTCAGATGGTACCAATCATTTTGTTTATTTTGACTTTTGAAAATCAGCTATTTTCCTACCCCTCATTTTACCCTTGCAGTTTTGCCTATGACGTCACTATTTTGGTCGGTCCCGGGCCCAATCTGCGTCCTCCCTCTCAAAAATATCTTGTAATATACTGTTCTTTGGAATAGACTAAAAATGGCTAGGTCGTAAAAAAGAATAGATTTCACGGCACCCCAGGCTTGGCCCCCTACTATTTGTGCCAAATATTATGGCCATAGTTGTAGTTTCAATAAAAGATTTCCTCTAAATTACATTAATTGAGGACAAAATTTTGAACCTCAAGAATCGGTTTCTAGAAAAATTCTATTGCAGAAGTTTAAATAATCTAAGAAGAACAGTACTGTCCATCTCGGCAATCTTAAAAAAAAATTTCTTTTTTCCACTTTCAGAAAGTACAAAATTTATTGGACAATTTGCCAAGAATTACCTCCCAATCTTGTTCAACTTGTATACATCAGATGATGAAGATTGCAAAGGGATCTCTCTGCATGTTTTGGAGGGTATCAGGTCCTTCCTTATTGTCGCTGATGAAAAAGTACGTCTTGTTTTCTGATATTTCTTACATAACGACTGCAAAGTCTATCTTTATTTCAATGTTGGTTTATGTTGTGGAAAGTCGTATCAACCCCTCGCCCAACTTTTAATAATCAAAGTTCATCCGTCCCAGACGAATTTCAGTATGTGAAGTTTAAAAAGAGGCAGTTTTGTCTCATGATTTTAGCAGATTTTAATGAAATATTAAGAAACTAGGCTAATTAGGTAAGTCCATTTCCCGTCTAATGAAAAAAAACCTTGCTTAACATCTGAAAATGACAGTCTGGAATGAATGTCCTTGATTCCTTTTCCATAGAGCTAAAGGTGTATTCATCATGCACTGTTCTGTATTAAGCTCTATTCATCTGTAATGGGTGTTTCAAAGCGCATGTCTCAAAATAAGTTTTTTAACTTATTGAGAATTACAGTCAGTTAACCAAAGTTAACTACAATCAACAAACGAGGTCTCTACAGAGGTAAATCAACTTCTAATTTTGTTGATTCTTATTTCCTTTTCATGTATATTTTGTTTTAAGAAAATATTGTAGATTTTCATTCTCGTGTGACGTTTTTTAGCTGGTCCTGATGTTTCTCGATAAATCACTGGAGAAATTGGATTCCGAAAAGTCTAGCTTGAAAAAGTAAGTTATAAAACAATAAGGTCAAGTCAAGTGCAAGCACGCAACTCGGAGTTATGCGCTTTTCGTTTTTTAGAAAGATGACTTTTAATTTGATTTCGCTTCGTTTGTTCGTTCGTTGTTTTTTTAGACTGTGTGAAATTCCTTCATTAAATTTTCCGATTTTTTGCATCAAGACAGAGGGACAGGCTCTGTATTTTTGATACTGAAACTGTCGTAAAAATCAGATATTTGTATTTGGATATTTATATTTCCCTTCTGTCATTTTTCAAGGAAAATGAGTATTTCTGGTGACGGTATTTTTTCTGATTTTTGCATTTTCTTACTATTGTTTCCATTTTCCTTTTTTCTTATAACATTAGCCTCCAGGTAGGTCCAATCAGCATGTAGCTTGACTGATTGAATTTTTTTGTAGACATCAATTGATGGATTTGATTGTCAGTATGGTGAAATATTGTGACGACAATCATTTGAACAAACTCTTCAAACTCATGCTGACACACATTGATGTAAGTAAAAAACTAATTTCCAAAATCTTTAGCTCGTGTTTGCTTAATAATATTTTAGAATTAAGATAAAGGAGGAAGAGTAGTCTACTTTTTACTTCAAGTGTGTTTGTTACTGTTTAAGGATAAATTTTAAAATTGTATTATATGACTGAATGACTATCACCTAATAGACAAATTGTTAAGCACACCATCGTCAAGTTCTGAATTTTAATACTTTACATTTTAATATTCCTTTTTGATTATTTCAGAGTAAAGACAGGAGTATGCAAAAGAAATCTTACAGAATGTTAGAGGAAATGTTGGAAGCAAATTCTGAAAGCTGCAAGAAAGAAACAAATCAGTGTTCGATTTGATGAAATCAAAGCCTTATTAGCTGACTCGTTGTCTTCTGCTAAACCATCGTCAAAAGCTGTAAGCTTCTTTCTTCCCTATTTCGATGTGTTGAAACGTTAACTAAGAAATCATATTTCGAACTGCACGTTTTTTTATAAAAACAAACTATTATAAGAACATAAGGCTTCGATGGCCAAAATGTTAAGAACAAGTTAAGAACATTTTAAGGCTTTGCGAACCTTAAAACACCCGATTTCAAAGTAAAATGGGCAAAAATATTCAAAAATGCGAAAAAAATAAGAACATTTTTCGGCTTCAAACTCAAAAAGTTAAGTTAATCCCAAGGCTTCGAACATTTTGGATGTTCTTATAAAAGAAACGTGTAATGGTGATTGGTGTATTATCAGCACAAAGTAGAAATTCAATACTCAAACATTTTCCACCAGGAAATATGAATGAAAAACATCATCAATAAAGTGATTTTTCAGGATAGGTCATGATGCAGGGTCATGGTAAAATCAAGTTGGAATTAAAAAAAAACTTACCATATAATCAATATTACTTTGCCTACATTCTTTAGCCACGACTTCGTTGTCTATCTTGTCTCGTGAAAAGACTGACAAGAGACCAAAAGGACTTTTTGCAAGCCATCATTCCAGAGGTACGTTTGATATATATATTTTTTGCGTCATGAGATTAAATTTGTTTTTGGACCTACGGTGGGGTGAGGTCCTATAAATAAACGTCACCAGTTTTCACAAAGGTGAGCCATCTCGAATGACGGACAAAAAAAAATTTTCTTTAAATTGGGTTTAAATTGACTTAAAACATTTATTTTTTAGCATGCCCATAGGGTTTAAAGGAGGCTCAGCAGATTTTGCAAAAAAATTTTGGCTCAAAAATCGCATTTTTATCTCTAATAAGAACCAGTAAGAATACATCAATGTCTTCTTAATTTATTTTTAGTTTTTACGATGAAAATGTCTCGGTGGAGAGTATGATTTGAGTTTTCTGTATTATTTTTTTTGGCTGAAAACGAATTTCTTTAAGAATTACTCTTTTTGAGCATGATCAATGTTATAGCAAATTGTTTTTTTATTATTATTTTTTCTAACAGAAGAAAATGTCACGGTAGAGTGCGACGTTTTTCTGAAACCTTTATTAGCTGTGCATTTTCTGATAGTGGTTTTTATAAAGAAAAGGCTTAATAGCTTTTTTATTCTTTTAAACTTTTTCAATAGGTTGATAGTTTCTTCAATAGATATGCTTTCATTTTTTATTTTTGTTTGACCATTATGTCTCTGTGTTTCATTGTTTATGTCACTATTAGTTGATAACAAGGTTAAAAATCGCTGTTTTACGAAGAAATTGTTTTGGTTAAACAGCCATTCCACAAAGTAATACAAAGAAACAACAAAAGTTTTATTTTATCATCAGCAAACCTTTCCGGTTGAAACCATCTCATTGCTAGATGTTAAAATTAAATGTATAGTTATTTCTTTATACTCAGTAACATTATTTTCTTCTGTATTGATCAGAATTAATAACGATTATTTATTTTTAACAGGTCATCTTATGCACCAAAGAGATCGGTGTAAAAGCGAAGACTGCAGCTTTTGAATTGATAGTGGATATCGGAACTGCTCTTGTGTTCCTCAGTGACAAACCGAAGGAAGGTAATTATAAATCATAACCCTGATGAAAGAACTGGCTTTGTTTCAACTTTCATTGAAATTTAAAACTATTTCTTATACTCTTAGGTGGTGGCCTTCTACGCACTGCGGTAATTTCGCAGAATATTTTCTTTTGGGAATATCACGCAAAATGATGACATTGTTAATGTTAATTTTAAATCGGAATTGCTGACTTTCTGATCAGAATTACACTGCCAACATTAAACTGTTCTTTCTGTTTCAGAATGTATTGAAGAATATTTCACCTTGGTGATGGCAGGGCTAGCAGGTTCTCCGCATATGATCAGTGGAACACTTTTGGCTTTCACTAAAATGGTCTTTGAATACCGCTGTAAGTGGAGTCTTTGTAAAGACCAAAGTACAGAAAGTCTTTGGCCATTGTTCTGTTTCATTTTCCGATTAATTTAAGAATAGTTTGTTTACATAGCGAATATAATAAAGGTGGTGTTGGTATTGAGGCGTTACTCTCTTTTTAGAGAGTCTTTGCCCATTGCGGATTAATTTGATATTGCGAACGTAGTCACTTTTTATTCAACCTTCTTGGCGGAAATAAAAAAAGGGTTGCAACTCCAACTGTTAGAATTGACCATCAACAAAAAGTCGACGCTTTATTACATTCCCCTTTTTAAACTACAGTTGACGCTCTCTAATTCGACGTTCTACTATTAGATAGACTCCCTTATTCAATGAAATTTAAAGTCCCCGTCAGCAAGAAACTTTCCTAAACGACGCTCCCTTATTCGATGAAAATCCAATTCCCCCTTGAAGATCAAGTTAGAGAGCATCAACTGTATTTTTTTCAAACTATTATTTCAAACTATTTAGATTGTCTTGCCGAAAAGTTGATAGGTTCGTTATTGGAAGCAGCCATTTTGCTATTGAAACACAAATCAAGCGATGTTGTCAAAGCTAGTTTGATCTTTGTTAGAGTAAGTAGTATTATTATTATGTCGAAGTGGTATGGTGGTCATTGCTCTCGGTTCTCGTTAGACGACCCGAGTTCGATTCCTACCACCGTACTTCGACTCACTTGGCAATTGAGTGTACCTTCGCCCGGGGCAATCAAACGATACCTGTGTGTCGCGTGCACTGGATCAGCAACTTCTGGAGTAGGGTTATGAATTCCTACTTGTTAGAGAGGAACTGCTGCCTCCAAAGG
>NW_027103560.1:0-4850 GCF_902728285.1 Clytia hemisphaerica | reverse complement strand
CACTCGACATTAGTTACATTAAAGAAAATAATCACGAAAGGAAGGATACAATTATAGGAGGTACCTAGTTTAAATCCGTTTTCAGCAAGAAAAGTCCAAAAGTTACTAATTGTCATCAAATCTGATCAAATATAAAAATGTTGCGAAATTCTCTAAATCTGGTGATACTTTTGTTTTTGAAGTTTCGGATACGACCATATCTTTCTCGGAAAAAACTCAGAATACTTGTTTGAATCCAGCAGGGTTTAATTTTGTTGAGATTGGTCGGTTCAAAATAAGGGAACCTGTGACCAATTTAAATGTTTTCTGGCCACTACCATGGAACAAAAAGTACTCTGCTGATGATGTCGTATATATTTGGCAGACACTTTCAATACTTGTATAATTGCAGCTTGATGACTTTAATTTCTTCCTCGATCATTCGGATCAAAACATCAGCGCCTGCATTCAAGTTGATCTTGTCTGGTGGTGTTCTCATTTTCTTGCCTCCAACAGACAATACTTGCAAATATACTTGCCCTCGCTAGGTATAATGGCTAGAGTTCGACCAAATCTTTTACACTCACTAGCACCAATCCTTCTGTCAACTGGCCCGTCTTTCCCATCCAACGCGTATCTATTAGAATCGTTAATAATTTTTGAAAACTTTCAAATTGGAACACAATTTTGCTTGGTCCATGGTTCGAAGTTTGATCTCCTTGTTATTCGAACAAATACCAGATTTACAAAAAATGACCTTTGATATAAGTAATACCTTCTGACACTTTCATCCCATAGTCATCCACTGCTTCGTCACTGCAATCTACCTCTGTCACCAAAAGAAACCAGACAGTGTCAAATGATGAAGAAGCAGCAGCTATTGCAACAAAACATCCTTCTTGTATGAATTCTTTCGAAACAGTTAGATCATCCTCTTCATCATCATCACCATCATATAAACCATCCTTATTTTCTAAGTGTTGTTCAACATTAGAACGCAAGGAGATTTCGTTTAGAATTTGCATATTTAAATTGTATGACACAAAGTTATCACAAGACCCATAGTCATTTTGACATTGCTGACAAATACAAATAAGCTTTGAAGCCAAAAAACAATCTTCACCAGGTGTAAAGATAAGGCATTGAAATCTAGAAGAACCATCAATGGTTGAGAACTTTTTAGATCTGAATTGTGATCTCGTCACATCTAATTCATGACAAGACAGTTCCTTTATAACGTAATTTGTCTTACTAGACTTGAACTTTTCTACCAGAAACTCTACCATCTCAGCAGAACACACATATGATTCACCAGCAGCAACTGATCTTCGGATAGCAACTTTAACAATCCCACCAACGTGGTCCACCTCACCTTTACCATGTCCAGGGACTCCAAAGATCCTCAAAACCTTTTTGTTTAAACTGTTAGAAAGGTCTTGTAAGTCATAAAAGTGTTGGGAGGATTTGTACTGCCCTTTGCAATTATCACTTTCAAAAACAATTGTGTCAAATTTAGCAATATCATCCAAAAATTTTGTCGTAAGTTAACATTTCATTCAATACTTTTCGGACAAATACCTGATCATGTTTACGATCGTCAGATAAGTAAGGGTGATATACTTCTCACCGTTGATCTTCAAAAGTCCTGAATGGACTGAAATTTGCTCATGTCCCCAAGATACTCCATTAGCTACATTAAAGAAAATAATCACGAAAGAAAGGATACAATTATAGGAGGTACCTAGTTTAAATCCGTATTCAGCAAGAAAAGTCCAAAAGTTACTAATTGTCATCAAATCTGATCAAATATAAAAATATTGTCAAATTCTCTAAATCTGGTGATACTTTTGTTTTTGAAGTTTCGGATACGACCATATCTTTCTCGGAAAAAACTCAGAATACTTGTTTGAATCCAGCAGGGTTTAGTTTTGTCGAGGTTGGTCGATTCAAAATAAGGGAAGCTGTGACCAATTTAAATGTTTTCTGGCCACCACGATGGAACAAAATGTACTCTGCTGACGATGTCGTATATTTGGCAGACACTTTCAATACTTGTATAATTGCAGCTTGATGACTTTAATGTCTTCCTCGATCATTCGGATCAAAACATCAGCGCCTGCATTCAAGTTGATCTTGTCTGGTGGTGTTCTCATTTTCTAGCCTCCACCAGACAAGACATGCAAATATACTTGCCCTCGTTAGGTGTAATGGCTAGAGTTCGACTAAACCTTTTTCGCTCACTAGCATTAATCTTTCTGTCAACTGGCCCTTGCTCCCCATCCAATGCGTATCTATTAGAATCGTCAAGCGGTGCATGGCCTAGTTGTGAAGATATAAGTTTTGAAAACTTTCAAATGGGAACACAATTTTGCTTGGTCCATAGTTCGAAGTTTGATCTCCTTGTTATTCGAACAAATACCAGATTTACAAATTGGTGACCCTCGTCAGAGCGTACGGAGAATTTCTCCATATCCATAGCAGTTGATGGAAGTGGAAGAACCTCAGATGATGCAGCTTCCAGACCATCATCAATCTTTGTTCCAACTTTAGTTTCAGGTCGCTCGTGCTTGAAAAATCTTTCCTCGGTAACATCCAACTGTAATAAATCATTAGGGAACAAGATTTTAAGCATGTGTAATATAAATTTAATATTAAAAAAAGTCGAAATCAGTTCTCTGACTTCCGCGTTCGTTTATAATTACACCAAGTAACCCTTAAAGTCCGTCAAAGTCACTATTTATATTCGGTAAGCTGCACCATGGAAAGCAGTAGCACAAAATAAAAGGAGCATTAACAGCAACTTTAGTATAAATTTCCTACCTTTTACGAACTTTTTCTTTAAGAAGTCAAATATGACAACACTTGATTCCAACCCATTGAGAATCGTTGGCCGCAGTTTCAAGAGCTTTTTGTAGACCACAACTGCAAGTAACACTTGTGATGTAATTTTCTGATTTCAAAGTGACAGTGGCGTAGTATTTGAACTATGAAATAAAATGCACGTCAAAAATACACATAAAGTTCAATCAAAAATACGAAAGAGATGATGTCCCTATATAAATATAAGATTCTTCTTTTCCTCTCGTTTCTGGATTGTTGTTTCGTTATCAAAAATGAAAATGATGAATTCTATTGTTTCTAATGCTGGCGTGTTCGTCACCAATTGCTGGTCGAAAAAGGATTGCATTGTGCCTTCAACCTTCATCTCGTCGGGTCTCCCCTTGCGGTTTATATTACATTTGTTTTCGTCACTTTTGTACCCGTCGTCAAAATCTTCAAAATACAGTTTGTTTTTATATCTAGTGCAAGTATGGCAAAATGCCGAGCATGGATTGGTGACCTCGTTTCAACCAATGTCAATTGAATTCTTCTGTCAGTGTCTTTGTTCTCTTCAATGTCCATACTCACAATTTGGAGTTCTTTTTCCTTTACGTTTGACGGCCTCAATTTTTCTAGTAGATTACGGTTTTCATTTTTTTAAAGTGAAATTTATTGTTTGTAAAATGTTTTTTTTCGTTCTGTCGGTGTCTTCGTTGGCGGTTTTTTTCAGTTTTTGCCTCTTTTTTTCATCCAATATAAGACAGACATCATTTTCTGCAAACTCAAGGTCAAAAGCTTTGTAATATAATTCGAGCATTTTATTTTTTGCTGTACAAAAGAAAGTTACAGCAGAGGCTCGAAAAACCCTGGTTACAAAAACCTGAGTTAAACCTTGCTATGGAAACATAATTTTAGAATTATGACGTCCTAATGCATATGTATGGATTTTCGTCAATCATATTTTTGTAACTCAGTTTTTCGAACCTCAGTTCTTTCGAACCTCAGTAACAGTATAGATACAGAAATTAAAGTAATTTAAAAGGTCAGAACATAGATATGAATTTGAAGATATCACTTGAGGAAGTCCATCCTGCTTTGTCACCACTCACCCTCTACCACCCCTACCAACTTTCGTGAAATCTATCTTAATTTGAAACTCCCCTTGTCTTGGCTACCATTGTTAGTTTTTGACCGGACAGAGTAACATTCCTAGACTTTGGACTAGGCAATGGCGAGTTACCCCCCTCAAGTAATATCTATCAGGAGGTACACAAAAAGTACTTTTAGGGAATACTCCAACTAAACTACACATTTGTGATTTTTTTGTTGCAGACCCAAACACAATCCATAAAAATTATTTCAAAACATTCGATATAAAATAACAATCAACTAGAAACGATATAATAGCAAACGTTCAAACTTGTACATCACAACAGTATATTTATATGAAAAACTTAATAAAATTAAACTAGGAGCTTTTAAACTGGCCATAAAAACGGTGTTCAACTATCCTCTATTCAAATTTATTCCTCATTTGCATCTTCTTCATTTGCACCAATCTGGTTTGTTCGCTTTTTTTTCAGTGGTCAGCTGTCAACAACTGTCCAAGACGGCATCCGTTTTCCTCTGTGAACATCTTTGGTATTGCCAGTTCGAGTGGGTGTTATGAATCTTTGAACACGGAGAGCATTTGCATTGTACCCAAACTGAAAAACACTTGGTGTTGTATTGAAGCCAGAAATACATCTTTGACGACCAAAATATTCTTCTAAAACATCTTGACAAAACATCTCTGTCAGTACAAATTCAGCACCACTTTTTAAGAGGAATTTAACTGATTCAACAAGTGAGCTAACATTTATACATATACCTTCATAGGTTTTATAAGGAATAAACATTCTCTCCTTTTCCTTATCAGTCTTATCTGTTATTGGGTAGACCTTCCTCTTCCAACTATCAAAATAACCCAAAAAAACGTTTTGGAGCCAATCTAGTCTTCAGTCATTTTAATCTCGGAATGGTTCTAAAAAGATTTTTCTTTTCAATTTTCC
>NW_027103559.1:467752-613018 GCF_902728285.1 Clytia hemisphaerica | reverse complement strand
CTTTTCCAAAAAAGTTCTGAATTTGCTTCGAGAGAACTTGACATATCTCCTGACCTAAAAGTTGTCGGCCATGACACCCTTCCTTGTCGACATTGCACTCGGACCTATTCCACTTAAATAAAATTCTACGCGGTCCGCGTACAGGCGCGCGACCATATTCTTCAGATTGTATATTTTCGCCCACGTCTTTAGAGCTTCAGCGTACTGGGCCAGAAAATACACAATCTGTTATCAGATTACATTAAACTGGACTCTCGAGAAGTAATTTTTATTTCATAGTTTTTTTATGATTTATATTGTGTCAATTTCACAGAAAATACACCTTTCCCGTAATTCAAATATCGCCCGGGAAGGTGTGTGCTCCACCGTTGTGTTTAAAAATTTTGGGAGGTAAAAATTCCGTTTTGCTTGAGATTGCTTAAGAAAAGTCAGTTTTCGTGTTCTAACTTTTGATGCCCAATTTTGATCTGATCTATTTTGTTGGTTGCAGCATGTCTGCAATTTCAATCATTCTTTCTTTTTTATGAAAAACGAAAACTTGTAGATAATCCATATATCTAGAGGACAAATTTTTATATATACCAGTTCTTGGTGATAAAAGAGATTGAAATAAAATAAAAAAAGGATTTTTTTCTTCGAATTTGTTTTTTTTCTTTTGTTCCATTGTTAAAAATATATATTTTCCAATGTTTTGATAGTTTGTTCGAAATTACTTCCGGAAAGAAAAAAATGAACGAGAGCAATCGAATTTGTTAACTACGATGGCCCCGAGGTTTCTCCACTTCTAAAAAAAGTTCTGAAAGTTTCAAGAAGAGAAGTAAAAATTTAAAGAAGGGAAGTAAATATTTCGAGAAGGGAAGTAAATATTTCGAGAAGGGAAGTAAAAATTTTAAAAAGGGAAGTAAAATGTCTCTAAGTATCGAAATTGTGATTAAATTTCTACATTGGCGAGCTGCCAAGATGGTTTTAACCCTTTTTAAATTGTTTAAAGCACAAGACAACGTCTAAAACACGTGATCCTACAACAAAGATTATATAAATATAAGTACTCTCCCAAAGTGTTTTTATAATTTATGAAAAGCTTTATAACTTTTGCTAAAGGGATAGCTTTAAACGTTTAATCACACTAATCAACATAATTGCCATTACAAACATCCTCTGGAGTCTGGTAAGGGGTCTCTCTGTAATAACAATAAACTTTCTACGTCAGGGGTTGTAATCAAAACCACGTGGTATTTTTGTCATTTTTTACTTCTCTTCTTCATTTTTCAAAGTTTGAAAGAGAAGTAAAAAAATCAAGAAGAAAAGTAAAATTTTCAGTCAAGTAATACAAAAAAATTACTTCTCTTCTTAAAATTTTTACTTCCCTTCTTCATTTTTTACTTCTCTTCTTGAATTGTCTTTTTCTAGAAGTGGAGAAACCTCGGGGCCATCGTAGTTAACGAATTTTCTTCTTTTGGCAATATTTGCAAAATAAAGTAATAAAATTTCTGTTTTATGTGGCTAAACTATTTTACACTCCTGGCGGCTGCAATGCAAGGATTGCAGAAAATAGCTCTAGTGTAGCCTTAGCTTTAGTCTGGGGAAAATATTGTCACTTTGTTTCGTCACTTTCACCTGACCGACCAAATTTTTTTTTAATTACTTGTCCTCGGTCAATATTTCGAGATTTGTCGTATTTCCCGACTTAAATTTCCAATTTGGTCACTTTTTTAACACAAGTAGCAAACGAAACAAACATTAGCTGAATAATTAGTCTCTTATAACCCCGTTTTTCTCCGATAAGGTAAACGTACCTTTCCCGGGATCCTGCACTGTGAAAATAGAATCCCAATGGGGGGGGGTGTACTAGGTTTGCGAGGTGACGGGTCCGAGCCGAAAAATCGAAAATCAAATCTTGGTCAAATTTTCTAAAAATGTGACCCTTGGCGAGAATAGTCTAGCAAGCTAGACGACTAATTTATACATAGTAGAAATAAAGCAAAAAGTAATGAATGGAACAATTTTAGTCGTCTAGAAACCTTTGTGCACTAACTCCAAACAAAAGAAAAGTGTCAATATTGCAATTATAATTTTTTCCTGCTCAAAATAATTCTTGAGAAAAAAAAATATGTGTGGATTTGTGTATTGAAAGTTTTTCATTTGAGTTGATTTCGTTTTGAAAGTTTGTTGTTGCTTGATAAATTGTTTTCTCGCTACGCAAGTTTCTGCGTAGCTAGCCCCTGTATCTAAAAGGCTGGAACACCGGATTCTCCCAGTCGTTTATACAAACTAAATCCCGTAATAATATTGTTATTTTTATTATTATTATTATTTTTATTATTAGTATTACACACATTATAAACGACTCCAGTCTATGGCGAGAATGAAATTTTTTCGTGATTTTGGGACCCTTTCAGAGACTAACTTGTGAATTTGTACCCCTTTGAGAGACTTTTGAGGTATGAAAAAGGGTACCCATGGCTCGCACATACCCGTCACCTGTTTTGTCCAAGTGCACCTCCCCCGGGCCAAGAATCTTGCCGGGCGGTACTTCGCTTTTTTCCATTGAAATGCAAAAGTAAAACTAACTAATTTCCCGTGTAGTATTGTGCAATCGATATTTTCTTTTTTAATTTTTTTAACTTCGGCTGTTTTTGTTTTTTTTGCAAAAAGTACACAAAACGAAAAAAGATTCTGAGATTCGGAGAACCAGGGAAGAAAAGATAAGATGTTGATTTGACCACAAAAGCACATTTGTTTGCGTGATCGAAAGCAAAAGGTTTTTTTCTGATCGCGTGATGTTCCCTGTTTGGACAAAAAGATTTGAAGTATTCTTTTTATAAGAATGTCAAATCTTTTTTTAGTTCTTGTTTTTTAAGCCTTATGTTCTCTCATAAATGTTCTTATTTTCAGTTTAATTTGCTGAAGAATTTCCGCAGCCTGAAAATGTTCGAGTCTGCTAAATTAAGTGGGTTGCGTGCGTGTCGTGGGTCCGTGGGCTCGTGGGTGCGCGTGGGTTGAACTTGCTCGTGGGTGCGTTAGTGCGTTCTTTAGATAACAGCAAAATGTGCAAATTTGGACTTTGTGAAAAATTGGATCATTAATTTTGTCTAATTTTTTGCATGAAAGTACACGCTTTTTTTTAATAAGAATACACTTTATAAGAATGTCCATGATGAAAATGGCCAAAAAATTAAGAATATGGTAAGAATATTACCATCATGGAATTTAGCAACTGAACCTAGGAATGCCATTTTTAATGCATTTTAACCAGTAGATTGCCAATTTCGATCTTAACCTAAGAATACCGTAAGAATATTTTTAGATGATTTTCGCCAAAAAGTTAAGAATATCCATGACGAGATGGAAAAACACCATTCTTATAAAAAAAAGCGTGTAGAGTATCATCGTAGGTAAAAGATGGCTGAAGCAGATTTACAAAGAAAATTTTTTTCGGCTCAAAAAAACGCATCTTTAGCTATAAGAATCACTATTTATAAGCATAGGTCGATGTTTTTAACCAAATTACTCAAATTCTAGACGAGATAAATCATTATTTGCTCATTACATTAAGTCATAATTTGGAAGAATGTTTGTGTTTAGACACGAAATACTGGTTGCTAGACATGTTTTTATAAGAAAATTGGCCTACTTTAATCTTTTCTATAATCACTTATCCAATTACCTATCATTTATTAGCTTTTCTCGAGATGCTCCAAGATGCATAACTGTAAACCTTCGAATGTGACGGAGCCTGATTTTTGAGAAAAAGATATTGGACAAATTTCAGCCAAAAAACGACCTTGAAAAGCCGATGATACGTTGGGAACGAGGTTAAAATGGATCCCTTGCGGGGCCCGCAAAAATAGGCCCTCGATGGAAAACGAGACCTTAAAAATATTAATCAAACTTTACACATGCGCTCTCTATGTACGCTCCCGGGGAGAACGTTGAGCGTTATGGATAGAAGCTTTAAATGGATTTTGGAGCATTTTTGCTTTCAGTTTTTAGTTTTGTACATAATATTACAAATTACCCAAACTTGATCGCCTCACCTTACTGTTAAAGTTACTGTTTCGGTAGTCCACTCCATCATAGATTTTATGTAAAGAAAAAAAAACATATTGCAAAAAATTTATATTCTTCTATTTGACATTGGAAGACCTACTTTAGGCGTACAAACTTTCATGAGGTTGCAAAATTGCGAAATTTACTTTCTCGAATTTGAGAAAAAGATTTTCGCGAGCATAAACTTTTCCGAATCAGAGGGTAAAAGTGAGAATATATTATAAAAATTTTCCTTAAATCCGATAAAAACGGTCGCTCTTCGACTTTAAAAAAGAATATGCGAACACTTCAACTTTCGCGAAAAAGGCTAGAATTCGCGAAAAACGCGAAATTTCTACTCGCAAAAGTTTGTACGCCTAAAGTATTTGTCAGGATATGCGGTTGCAAATTATGCTTCTGAAGACATCATAAAATAGATCAAATATAAGCTAAAACCACAATATTTTATGGAAAATAAAGTGGCAACTCTTGACAACTGCCAAATTAAAAAAAAAACGGAACTCTTTTAGGGGTTTGGATATCCAATAGACCAATATTCTCCACCTCTCACACTCTTACCGTACCGCAACCCTTACCTTACCAAAAAGCAAAGTATGGAATACAGAGTACGTCTACTCCATTCAAATGTTTGGCCCTGAACCTCCTGGATGTCCGAGATCCTCAACGGGGTCCCCCCTTGGATGTCCGGGTCTCCATGAGATCTAGAACCCCCTGGATGCTGGATGTCCGATATCCTCAATATGGAAGTTGAGGGTCCCGGGTGTCCGGGTGTCCAGCTGGATGTCCGGACCCATGAAATCTAGAAACCCCCTGGATGTCCGGACTCATTTGAAATTTAGAACCCCCTGGATGTCCCAGATCCTCAATGGGTCCCCCCCTTGGATGTCCGGGGCTCCATGAAATCTAGAAACCCCCTGGATGTCCGGACCCATGAAATCTAGAAACCCCCTGGATGTCCGGACGCATGAAATCTAGAAACCCCCTGGATGCCCGGACTCATTTGAAATTTAGAACCCCCTGGATGTCCGATATCCTCAACATGGGGGATACGGAGTTCATCTGGAAAAGCCCAATCTTCAGAAGAAATTTCTTATAACTTTACTAATGAAAACAATGTTTATCATTTTTTTAAATTGTCATTCACCAATGTTTTACAGACCCTCTTGATAATTAAAAGTTTTTAATCGTGAAGGATAAATGCAGCAGCAGAATCAGAATTTTAATGTCAGGGTACAGAGATAGAACAAGGCTTTTTCAAATGCGCGTTATCTAGCTCCGCTATAAGGGGGCTATAACATATCCCTGTGTCGACCACCAAATCCTTTTGAAAAAGATATTCTGTTATGGTATCAGAGAGATACCTTTTGATTGGTTCCGGTCATATTTGAGTAACAGGAAACAATGCTCTGTAATAGATGGAACTCAATCCTCAATGGAAAAGGAAGGAGTTTATTGGGTACCACAGGGTTCTGTCCTGGGGCCCTTACTCTTCCTTTTTTATATCAACGACATATTTGACTGCATTTACCAACCCAAAACGTTTCGCCACTTATATGATGATGACACAATCATTGTTCAACGTACTCGCAGCCCTATTTCTTTAAAAATAGGAGTGAAACAACAGCTTCAGGATCTCAGTGCCTGGTTTTAGAACAACAAGCTGTCAGGCAATACTGATAAAACTGAAGTTATCTTTTTCGGAAGAAGCAAAAAGGTTAACGAATGCAAGACTCTTCCACCAGTTGTTTTTCAAGACGCTAAAATTGAATGAAAAAGTGATGTGAAGTACCTTGATGTCATATTCGATGAAAATATATCCTGGGAAAAACAAGCTAGTAATGTTCGTAGCAAAGTTTATCTTAGTCTAAACAAGATTAGAAGAATCTCACATCTGGTTAATGACAGTAAAAAAATCTACTAGTAAACTCTCTTGTATTTCCGCATCTCAAATACTGCCTCAATTCATGGAGCAAGTGTCTTCTGCTGTATTACGAAAGTTTGATTCTCTTTCTTGGCAGGTAAATCAAGTCCACCCAATGAATAAAGATTTTTACCAGCTCTGTGACTATTCTTCTGCACTGATGACTTTTAAAGCTATTAATAATCTTGTTCCCAAAAAAGTCCTCACGAGGAATGTTTCGTGATACTTTTGCTATGCGAATTATCAGTGCAATTAAATTTCCATTAATTATAAGTTAACCGTGCAGCTTGAGGTAAAAATAAAAATTACATTTTGGACAGTTATTAAGTTTTTCATAAAACCCACTCCTATTAGCTCTTGGCAAACAATCTATGCTTTGTTATAAACAGGTTGAACAGGTTTCTCAAAACCTACCCTCTGACTTTAACACAACTTATATTTGTCTTATGGTAGAAGAGAGACCTTAGAGACAAAATTTGTTCATCGGAAATTGGGTTCCACAAGAGACTAGCTATTATGAAATGGGCTAAAAGAAGGCTCGAGGAATACAAGGTAGGTTCTATCTAAAATATTTATTCCGGAAAAGCATTTACCCCTCCCCAACATTAAGGAAGTCATATTGAAATAGGTAAGAATCCAGGGTTAAGGTCTTTGATATCTTTGATATCCAAGGGATGCTTGGCCCTTCAAAACGTCCCTCTCAATATAGCAGATTTATTTTTTGAATAGCCCAATTTTTTTGTTGTTGAGAATTCACTATCGCAAAAAAAGAGTTCCGATTTATGACTCATTTAGATAAATCTGAAACCTTTTGAAAATGCATGAAAGAGTTTTAACTAGGGGGAGGGAGGCTTAAAGACTTTTGTACGAATAATTTCATTTTACATTTTATCTAGGTGAAACATGCAGAACAGTACGCAAAGTTGGTTGAATTATTCCCTGATACACATTCAGTGGATGAAGAAATTCAAATCTTTGCAAGAAATGTCAGTAAAATTGCACCTGCCACACTTCTATTACCGGTTGTCAATGATTTAGCTGAAGCAATGGGAAATGAACCAGATGTTGCTATGGTGAGTATAACGGGACTAGATTTTGGGCCAATCAGATTAATGCATTGTCAATCAGCCTATGAATTTCAAACATCTACATGGTGTCCGCAAAAAAAGTATAATACTGAGGTTAAGCATACCAGGATAATCACGACGACGGACGAAAAATGTAATAGGCTAGTGAAAATACGAAATTTGATTGGTTAAAACTCACTAGCCTGTTAAATTTTCGTTCGTCGTTGTGATTTTACTATATCAAAACAGATAAAAAAATAGAAATTTTGTGTTTCTCTCTTAGCCTTTTGTTAATAGTGTATTGTTTCCAATACTATAATGGGATAAACCTTCGTGGGGATTAAATTTGGCAGTTGGGCCTATCCGCGAAATTTAAAAATTTCGCAGGGACTTAATTTTGCGGGTGGCACTATTGGGTGTCAATATTTTGACGATTTTGTGACTTTCACTGTCAAATCATGCACGTTGGTTGTTGAAATACACATTATTTGTGCCTCTTAGATGCAAGTAACCATTCAAAAAGTATTTATTTGACATATTTTGAGTTTTGTTTTGAAATATTTCGCGAATGAGGCCCTTCCAAATTTCCATTGAGACTTAATTTCGCGGATTTTCGTGGATGACACCCAAATCCGCGAAATCCGTGAAATCCGCGAAATTTAATCCCCGCGAAAGTTTATCCCATTAAAGAACAATGAACATTAATTTATCGTTGGAAACATAATTTTGAGTGCCTTGATAAAAGATCTAGTTAAAATTTCCTGAAAATTTGAAAGTGAAAGAGCAATAGCAATGAAACAGTGGTAAAACCAACAAAACATTTTCTTTGCCACTCTAAAAGCAGGTGATGTGCACAATGTTCAATTCGGATTCTGAAATGAACGCTCGTGATTTCTTGTTTTGCTTGAACTTCACCATTCGACAAGCACCAAGATTCATTGGAGATGAAAGTGAGTAAAACTAGTGGATTGGAACACCCAGCTGGCATAGCACACAACGTTGTTTCAACGTTTATCTAATGTTCACAACGTCCATATAACCTTGGATGAACGTTGAAACAACGTCTTGTACTACCTTTGGCAGCCTTGGCAGTTCTTTTGATAGTTTTTAACCAAGATTTAAGCTTATCAATACAAAACGAGGCGCCTCTTATAGTAAGTGTGTGGGGTGTGGTCTTGTCTTTACAGATCCAGTATGTACAGCTAATTTCAAAATTCATTGCTGTAGAGGGTATGTTGTCATTGTCTTTTTTCATTTGAGAGTTCTCAAACCGATCGCTGCGATGAAGTGTTGGTGAGAGAGGGGGAGACGATGAGAGAAGTGTTTTTGCTCTCTTCAAATCATACTTCATCGCAGAGGTCTCCGTCAAACAGACAATGCGCACAGAGTGTACTACGAAGCGATAACAGGGCCGGCGAAACTGGGGAGGCCGGGGGGGCCATGGCCCCCCCACTTTTTTGCTAAGAAAAAAAAATCAACCAACCATGGTGGCACCTCCTTAGACACTTACTATTTGGCCCCTCCACTTTCAAAATTGATTCGCCGGCCCTGGATAAACGTGAGATACACTCTGGTACAGAGTAGGTGTGACCCTGGAAGGTGTGGTCAGGAGTTTTCAGTTAAGGGGAAGGAGTAGGAAATGCTTTTACTTCTTAAAAAAAAAACACTTTTGCCGTCCTTGATGTTTTAGGTCAAAACTGCCAGTTATTTCAATTTCCCAGAGTCCTAAAAACGTATATACATAAATTCATTTATAAGCTATCATAAAGACAATCTCCTAAAGTCTATTCACGATAAGTGTGCACTAAATTTTGACTTGCTTGTTATTTCTCAACCAATGCTTCAATCTTAAAAAATTTGGTATCGTTGGAAAGATAGGAAGGAGCTTATTAATTTACTGTTAGCTTTTTCCGTGAAATTTGAAAAGAACATGAAGAAAAATGAAGAAGAAAAAATTCAACTTTTTATGGATAGGTTGTATAAACGTAATTTTTACATCTTTGGAAAGCTTAAAGCTTGGCGATTTCAAAAATATATACTTTTACTAGGAAATATAATTTGAAATTTGCAATATTTAACATAATGTTCAGTAGATTGTGTGTTTTTGAAAAAAATTGAGATTTGAACAAAATAGAAAAACCGGGGGTAATGCATTTACAAAAAACACTCTCTATAACAACATTATTGAAAAAAAGTAATTATCTTTCATGTTTAAGTAATTTCTAACAAATGTAACAACGCAACAATAACATACCGATCCAACACGTCGTTTATAAGAAATAAGATCACATAGAGAACTCAATGTCAGGATGAAGAAGAATTGTATGATAAAGTACAATTTCAGAGGCAAAAACCTAGAATAAGAGACACTTTAATTATTCAATTTTCACTTTCTGTTTCACTGTCATTATCTTCCAAATCTGAGTCTGAGTCACTATCGTCGTTCGAATCAATCATCACCCTATCAACTGTAGGAGCAATATCCCCAAAATCAACTTTTCGGAACGCATCTTCTACTTTGATGGTGTGCTTGATTGCTTATAATAATTTTCAGAAACATTTTCCAAAGCTCTATCCATAAGTAACTTCACGTCTTTGATTTTGAAGGTGGTATTCTTTTGGGCAACTTCATTTTTGGCTTTTGCCCATATCAGCTCGATTGCATTCAGCTCTGAGTGACCAACGGGTAATCTCAAAATGTAGATGTCCTTCTTGTTTTCCATGCAGTACTTCTTTGTTATTTCCTCAAGACAATATTTTTTTTCAATGAAGATCTGCTTCGATTTTTGTAGAAGGATTGGTTTGGTATCTTTCGGCAGATAAGTGATTTTATTTTTATTTAACCATGCTTAAATCTCTGTCTTGCGCCATTGGGTTGTTGGCTTTTTGCTCTCCTCGGTTTGGCGAGAGTGATACTTCGCATTATCAATGACAACAACAGATCGATCGGGTAACGCTGGGAGCACCTTTACTTCCCACCAATTTTCAAAATGTGCTGCGTTCATCTCGTGATGGTAGTCAGCTGATTTTTTGTTTCCTACAAAAACTTCACCGCAGTCCTTGAGGAAACCATTTTCCGATCCAATGTGGTTGATGATTAATCGTTTTCCGCTTCCTGATGGAACATTTAACCCGCCATGCCACTTTGTGTTTGCAATTAAGTCCTTTGGATCGTCGTCATTCTCCATTTTTCAAACATATTCTTTGTATGGTTTGCGTTAAACCATGTTTCGTCCTGGTAAAAAATCTGGTATCCCGCTTCACGGAGATCTGTTAACTCCCTCAATACGCGCAACAATATCCAGCCTTTGGTAGATCTCCATTTTTAAACTTCTTTTTTTAAACACAAAGCCAAGTTTCTTGATTTCTTTGAACAGAAAAGTCCTTCCAATTTTTGGGAAACCGGAAATTCGCACTCTCTGTGAATTTTATCTAATGTCGGTAGTTCTGGTGAATTTCTTTTATAAAAACCAAGAATTAAGCGTGAAACAACTCGTTTATCAAAATCGTCGAGTATTGTTTTGCAGCGCTCTTTCCTTACAGGGACATACTCTTTCTTTTGTAGATAGAACACCTCCCGTCGTGAGATCCCACAGAGCTCAGAAACATTTGAAGCTCGATCATAAGTGGAAAAGACTTTTTCGCCATTCTGTTCTCTTTTTTGCGCACTTTTTATCCACTCATCGACTTTCACCAGAGTTATACTTTCATTGTCAACGTTTTTAATGCTCTTGCGACTGTGATGTTTTTCTTTTTTTGGTCGAGTTGCTGTTTTCTGAAGAAAAAGAAGAAGCTCTTTTCTTTGCCCTGGCAGTACTCATGGTAACATAAACATACCGATACTTTCTTGTTATTGCAGCTTTTTTTTCCAAAATAAAATATATCATATCACCGGATTGGTTACCGGGTGGAAATAATCTCATATCATTTCACCGGATTGGTTACCGGGTGGAAATCGCAAATAACACCGCATAAACGGATTCACCGGAGCTGAATTTTTCCGAAGCATCTCCTAGTTATCCTTGTCACAATAACAAGCGTACTTAGCTGTAAAATCTAAATCCCATAGGGTTTAATAAGTTGCAGAAGTAATTAAAGTACCTTCATACAAGCCATCGAAATTGAATCCTAATAAATCGCATAATCAATTGGTGATTACTACATCTAATAAGAAACCACTTTGTAACCCCCGGTTTTTCTATTTTGTTCAAATCTCAAATTTTTTCAAAAACACACAATCTACTGAACATTATTATGTTAAATATTGCAAATTTCAAATTATATTTCCTAGTAAAAGTATATATTTTTGAAATCGCCAAGCTTTAAGCTTTCCAAAGATGTAAAAATTACGTTTTTAAACGACCTATCCATAAAAAGTTGAATTTTTTTCTTCTTCATTTT
Organism: Clytia hemisphaerica; assembly: GCF_902728285.1. Lineage (NCBI taxonomy): Eukaryota > Metazoa > Cnidaria > Hydrozoa > Leptothecata > Clytiidae > Clytia > Clytia hemisphaerica. The sequence goes on along the minus strand of NW_027103559.1, from coordinate 601,579 downwards.
TCTTCATGTTTTTTTCAAATTTCACGGAAAAAGCTAACAGTAAATTAATAAGCTCCTTCCTACCTTTCCAACGATACCAATTTTTTTAAGATTGAAGCATCGGTTGAGAAATAACAAGCAAGTCAAAATTTAGTGCACACTTATCGTGAATAGACTTTAGGTCTATCATTGGTTATTGATTAAATCAGCGAAACAATTTTCATTTTCTCCATTATAGATATTCAGATCCCGGTCCCAGTTGCAGCTCTCTTGACAAGTGCAATGGGAACACCTGGAGGTTTTGCTGGTTTCATCATGGATCGAATCAATGAATTATTCAAAGCTATTTTGGACGATTATGGAATGTATTTGACAACTTACGCATCAACTAACGTCTTAACGGAGGATCCAGAGGTCGTCGGTAAGTTGAAATGGAGTGGAGTCTCTATAACCTGAACCTTATTAACAAAAAAACTTTCTAGGTTACACCTATAGTAAGTTTGCGATCGAAGTCGAAGGCGACCGGAAGGCTCTTTTTTCTCTAGCTGTCTACCTGAAGGTAGGGAGGACGCCCCTCCTTCCCTGGATTTTTCTACTTACCCTTGATCATCACAGCATCGAGGTATAAAGTATCTTTTTGGGAATCATTGGTATGACCCACAACCTTGGGCACTGTAGCTCTATCTTCATGCTACATCCATAATCTACATAATAATCTACATAACACTGTAGCCCGAACAAATTTTCAGACCCCTTTATGAAACTTGAGTCATAAATGGGAACTAGTTAACTCCAAAACAAATCAACATATGACAAGATGGTTGGTCAAGTACGAGCTGACGTTGACAGTGAAGAAAGTATATGAAACCTTCAACTATTCAAAATGGAAACATAGAGAACTAAACCAACAATAAAACAAAATACAAGACAAATTACAACAAATATCTATCCATCTATCCACAAGTAAAGCTATCAGGTTTGTTAAGAAATGTTAAAATTTCCTTGAACTAAATTGTATTCTTCTTTTAGGTGGTTGGTTTACTCCAGCAGCTTTGAATGAGATGCCAAACTTTGCTGAAACCTTTGTGTGCAAACCTGATGATCCAAGAGGACATTGGGGTTTTAACTCATTTGACGATTTTTTCACTCGGAATTTGGTAGAGGGACCAGCTGACCGACGTCCTATTGCATCTCCAGATAACGATTTGGTTGTTGTCAATGCGTGTGAAAATGCTCCCTACAAAGTTGCTTATTCAGTTCATAGACATGATGCTTTTTGGATCAAATCACAACCCTATTCATTGCAACACATTTTGAAGGGAGCTGAAAAATACGTTGAAAGATTTGTTGGTGGGACTGTTTATCAAGGATTTTTGAGCCCCCAAACCTATCATCGTTTCCATGCCCCCGTCTCCGGTGAAGTTAAAGTTTCTAAGGTAAATAATGGAATTTTACGAACACCTTTGTTGTGGCTCTTCACGCCGGCTCTTATTGGCGTTATTTTCAGGCATGTGGTAGAAAGAGCAGAGCGATGGGAAAAAGTCGATGTCAAAAGGGTCGTAAGCTTTCAATTTTGAGCCTAAAATCAGTGATAAAATTTTTCAAATTTTAATAAGCGGTTAGGCTACCCCAATGACGTATAAGCCCGAAGGGCTAGAATCGAATCTCTAACCTTTCTAAAGCAAGAAAAAGTGAAGCCTTGGAATATGCGCCGTATTTTTGATGACGGATTGAATCTAGCAAATCTTTTGTTTTGAATGATATTTTTTTCGAAATTTTGCGGTAAATTTTAGTTTTAATGTACAATTTGTTTAAAACCCAGGCGGGCTGCGTCAGGCCATGCAACTTTGGTAGGATTTGTTGGCTTCAAATCCTACCAGGGAGATTCGATTCTAGCCCTTCGGGCTTATACTTCATTGGGCTACCCTGAGTATCAGAGGTTGAGAATATTTCAACCTCTGAAGACCAATAATAGAAATTTTATCGCGCATGTGTCAATCTAATCACTGTCGAAAAAATCTAATATGAAGAGCAAATATTACCATATTAATGTCTAGCAGAGTGTATCAGTATGCAGTTTACTATTTACGAATTCCCCAGAAACCTCCAAGTGTAATTGAAATGAGTTTCTTTCAAAATAAATCTTTTACATGATCCCCAAATGTATAACAGTAATTACTAAACTTTTAATTATGGAAATGTCACTTTAGTTGAATGGTCGAAATAATAGACATACTTTATGTTATGATTCTCTATCACTGACTCTTTTTAGAAAGCACTTATGACATTTTTGAGTTGTGTTTTCAACGACGGGAATAAAAATATCAACTTTGAACTTCATCCAAGATCTTGGATGGTCGTCATGGTTACTTTTGTCTTCGTTGATTCCGCGCTGAATAGAATCTGTATTGGTCGGCACAGCGTCGATATATGATTTAGACCTGTGCTTTTCACGGTACGGTTAGGCTGCTTGCATCCACTAAATGATTCGTGCTCCTTATGCTACCGGTGGTTTTGATGGTATGCAATTCAGACTGATAAAGGGTTGGAGCCTAAAAGCTATGGGAGGGGGGTAATTTAATTTAGCTGGAAGCTAAAAAAAGTTCTTTCTCGAATGGAATTTAATCTGAATTTCTTCTTTCTTGAAAAGTTATTCTTCAAATGGAATTACATTTTTGCCTAAATTTAAGAACATTGCAGTAAATTAATCCCCGCGAAGTTCGATCCACTAAAGGGACAGACAGACTTTGTTTGAATACAAAAACATTGGCGAACCGAGACAAAAAAACATTAATTGTTATCCAATATTGCTTTTTTAGGTTGTCCCTGGAAACTTACTTTTCGCAACCCTACTACACAGACAGTCAAGCTAACTACATCACATCACAACCTTACTTGGCGCACATGGCAACCCGTGGTGTCATCATTATTGATACTAAGAATCCAAGCATTGGTCACGTGGCTTTCATCCCTATTGGTATGGTGGATGTTTCGACCGTTGATTTGTCACCACTGTTTGCCAGTGTTACTAGACAAGTGAAAAAAGGTAGATAGCAATTTATTTATTTTCTTCTTTTTTATAAATGGCAAGGTTGCTAGGCTCGAGGGCTTAAATATACCAACTTTTTTCACTGTCTCAGAAAGTAAAAGCTTTTTAGATAATCTAACCATGGTAAACTATAGCCCTTGCTATAATATCAGTTGTGGCCAAAGCAGATTTTTCAGAAAATGAGATAGAATGCTAAGCGACTCCAGGACTGACCCGAAAATCGGAGTTGCTTGGAAAAAAGAAATCCTACCCTACAATGGTCATTGCACCCTATGTTAAGTTTTTTTAGACTGGAAAGTCCTTCATAATCGTGTAATACAGTAAAACAGGTGTTATATGATAATACGATAATTGTGCCGGGATAATACCAGTTTCTATAAACCACAACTTGTCCTTTCCACTATTTTTTGCTTATTACTATCCGAATTATATCATCTAGCAATGGGCAAAGGCAGTTGACAGGAATGTAACGCCCTAAAACGAACTTCACACATACATACTAGATTGGGGGCCATCCCTAAATTATAAGGGTAAAAATCAAGGGGGATTTAGATATCAAAGAAAGTAAAATCCAGGGCCAGGAAGATTTTGCGTCCAGGGAATGGCGTCCGTAACGGTAAAGGGATGTCCAGAAATTGCATAGAGCTATGAAATTAATATTTGATAATTTGATGACTTGGGTCTCTTATACAGAGGTATATACATATTTTTAAGAATTTATTTTTGCGCTGAAAAGGTTCGTCCTACCCCCTGTATAGAAATTTAATGGAACAGCCCAATGGTATCTTCTAACGTCATCTCAGTAAATCCTCTTTCCTCATCTTTAGGTGATGGTATTGGTTGTTTCCACTTTGGAGGCTCCTCGCATTTGTTGATTTTTGAGAAAGGAGTTGAATTGGCTTTCGATTTACAAGGCATCGTACCTGACCCAAATGCCAATGACTTTTTGGAAGTCAGATCCAAACTTGCCACCGTTATTCCAAAATGCTAAATCCCATTGCGTGAAGATTGAACTTTCGCTTGGTGGTGGTCGGTCGGTCGGTCAGCAACAAAGGTAGAAACTGAGCTACTTATGCACCCTTACAATATTGGTACTGGTCGGGTACTGGATTTGTCATTTTATTGAATTTGTCTTTTAACGTGTATGTCAGATGGAAATTTAGGTTTATTTAGGTGTATGGCATTGGCTCGATGGATATGTACTAAGTGGCTGTATTGCTTTCTTCATATTCATTACAAAAGTTTTTCCCGGTTTTTTCCAGTTGTATCTAAGTTATGCTGCTGGCATTCACTGACGGACTCGTACTACCTGTGACTTTGTAGAGGTCTGCAATTCACACTAGAAATATGTTTTTCAAAATTTGACACGACTTGGGTTTCTGTAGAAAAAATTCCGTCATGAATATTACGAATAAGAGTGTACTCTTTTTGCTACCAAATGTACCATGTGGAAAACATGCCAGCGTAATTAGACGGACGTAATTATTCCCTTGACAGTGGTTTCTACATAGTAGCGCATGGACTTTAGACTACTTAAATACGAGTAAAAAACAAAATTCTGAAAGTAACCTATGATATACCGAAAAAGATATTTGATTTAACTGAAAATTATTTTTGCCCAAAATTCATATTTTTGTATGACCTAATTAATAATTATTTTAGTAATATTCTTCGTATTACTTTTATTTTATAACTTTATGATATAATTTACTTGAAATAATAGACTTTAGATAAAAAATATTGGTCAGAAAAATTACCCCAATATCATTTAATCATGCTTCGTCTTACAAAAATCCATATACAGGGTGTGCTAGAAAACCGGACACCCTATATTTTGACCAGACTTCTAATGTTCTTTTTAACTTTGGTTCGAGGGTGAGCATTATTCTTATTATTCTATTGTTTTAAACAATTGGCCTATTGTTTCAAACCCGAAATCTCACCCTGATACAGTATTCTTATAGAAGTCTGTCTTATAAAAGAAAATAGCGTGTATTGGGGGGGGTCACTTTTACGAAATGACGGTATTGGGCCTTTTTACCCCCGGTAAATCGGTATTACGAGAAAAAAAATGATGGGATCACGGTATTTCATTTTCTACCGGTATCGGTAAATTACCTGTTTTTTTGTCGGTATTTCGATATTTTTATCAATAAAAAACGGTATTTCGGTATAAAACTATTTACCTATTAGTTTCTTTAAGAGTTTCATGCAGAAAAATTTTCAAAAAAGATAAGTCTATAACGCTATTTTAACCAGTAAAATTTTCTTACTCACTTCGCTCGCAAAATCTTGGGATGTCCTAACTTATTGTCATGGTGAGGTTAATCAAACTAAGCAAAACTTTACGATATATAAACAAATATTTTCGTTATTTTTCTGGGGGCGCATTTTTTAATGACAACTTTTGTGATGCAAATACTGCATCCAAAGAATGAGTCTAGATAAGATTTTCTCCGTCAGCACTAAATGATATGGTCGTCTCTCCGTATTCACTTATATTGCTACTACAATACAATAGCAAATCCAACAATTTTTGAAGTGTCCAGGCCTACCTGGAGTAATCAGGATCTGCTCGGAGAAGATAAACAGTCACGCACAGCAGTCACATCACGAAAAGAGAGATTCACTACTGAAAACCGATCCAACTACCGGCACTTTTAGGTATTCTAACGTTTTTCAAAATATAAAGATCGGGCGAGAATTGCATTTTCAGTACTTTGTTTATTTCATTGGATTTTTCGATTTGAGAGGGGTTAAGTAAGTGGCTTCCAAGCGATATTCTCAGCCTTAAAACGGTGGGGATTGTAGCCAACGGAAGGAAGTTCTCATTTTCTCGCTCAATTATAGATGAAAAAAAAAATCTTTTACGTGAAATTAAAACCACGACGTATAATCTACAGCTTTTTCGAAAGAAGATAAGATTTTTTTTGTCTCAAGAAGACTACTACATGAAAATCTTCTTTTTCATACCTATACTCAAATCAACCCCTGGCACTAACCGTTCAAACTTTCAAAATCACAACTAGCCTGGCCTACCATTTTAGGGTGACAGACACAAAATATGAAATTCCTTTTTATTGCCACCGAGCGAGCACAGCGAGCATAGGTGGCTTCATAGCTTCACGAGGTTGTGCAGATGGTTTAAATTTTCGCCGTCTTTTTTTTTTTTTTTGTCGTACACAGCTAGCCCGTATTTATAGTATTCCGTACATTGGGGGATTATGGCGTGGGTGTTTGGCTGCGGGCGTACTACGGCCAATATTCTAAAGGTGGACTCACTCACAAAGATAAAAACAGCGCTTTTCTTAATAATTAAAATACGCTAGTGACAGTGTAAGAAGTGTAACCAAGCCTTTGTAAACATTCATCGTGAGCATTTTTAATGGCTGCTTGAAACTAGTTTTCACCGCCTTTTGAAACTTGCTGCTGTCTTTATAAATTTTTATCATGTTTTCTGGTCTTTTGTAGAGTATTTAAAGAGGTTTATTATTCGTTTACTACTAAGTATTTTATGTTTGTGTAGTTAGTGAATGCACCAATAAATTGATAATGCTCAGTAAATAGTACAAAAAGAGTTAATTTTCCACAACAACTCATAGCCCTCTTCTTCACCAAAACTACAAACAGCACAGCCACAGGTATGATCTTTTACTTTTATCTGATGAAGTTTAATTGGTTTTCAACCAATGTGTTTGGTTTAAGAAAAAGTTCCAGCTTTTCCTCCCTGATGCCAGCCCAGGCGATGTCAACCGAACCCCTATCAAACCGATTGTCGTATATCATATCGAATCATCAAATTTCATCGAACAAAATCAAACGGTTAGGTGTTTGATTACCGAACCTGATCGAAGAGTAATCGAACTTTACCAGAAAATCTTCAGTATTGATTAAAGTTATATCGCAGTTTGATCAAGTTCAATCAATGTTTTTGTAGCTCAAATGGTTCCAGTTATTGACCTTACCGCAATTTCTTGGTTCGATGACTGTTCGATTTGGTTCGGTAATCAAACAGTTCAATTGACATCGCCCGGCCGATGGGTTGATAGATATTTGCCTGCTCTATAAGCTTTTTAGTGTGGGCGTCTGCTAATAAGCCGTCGGAAATGGGGAACAAGGTAATAAATGAAGCTTCAATATAGAACTTCACCGATCTTGATACCTTTTGCTAATCAGGATTTTCATTTTGAATCATTAAAGACTCCAGTGTACCGTTGTTTTGTATAAGATTCCCATTTCCGCACTAAGGTTCTTGATACTTTTCTGGAATCTTTTCCCTATATATATTTTACGGGATAACCAGGAAGAAATTGGGTAGGGTTCGTTTAATGGGATGCAGTTTAAAGTAGTTATAAAGGAGTCATTGTTGTGATTTGTACTTATGTAGATTTATTGCATATAGAAAAACCGCTTAGCCCATCATTTTTATTTGGATGGATTGTTTATATTGTCATTTTTAAAACCAACCCATCATTTTTATTTATTTAGATATATTCTTCACATTGTTAAAAAATAAAATCTTTATATTATTTCTTCATGTAACCAAACCTATGCTTATATTTTATATATTATAATATATTTTATTGCCCCCGCAACGAGCGTAGCGAGTGAGGAGGCCTTCATAGCTTCACGCAAGGATATTGGACAGGAATCTCGAATCTTTGCGCGCGCGCGCGTTTGTTAGTATTTCTCAGTCGAGTACTATTGCAAATTAGGAGAAATGCGGGTATTTCGCTTAAATAGGATGAATTATCCTAAATAAGATAAAATCGATAGCTTAGTTAGGAGAAATAGAAGAAAAAGTTGATTTTCTGAACAACTTCAGAGATCCGCGTCTTTTTAACTCTCTGAATCAATTATACTCATAAAGAAGATCATGTTAGGCCAAATGTTAGCTTCTTATCAGCGTGGAGTGAAAAAATATAAAACATTTATCCTATTTTGGATAAAATATACAAATTAGGAGAAATAATGCTTTTGTTACACGCTTTGCCATATGAAAAATATGAGCGTGAATGAAAAGTGTCGAAGGACGAGAAAGTGTTCATTCTCCTTGACACAAACCACACAAACGTAAATTGTGCAAATGTGTCTACTACAATAGGATAAGTTTATTTATTTCTAAGTTTCTATTTCTTCAAAACATCGTTACGAGCAAAGTTTTTACTAAGAGAGTTTGATGCATAAAATCTGAAGTTTGTCAAAAGTTGAATAACTTCTGAACGCACGCTGACTGATGGATCAGACTTCACAAGCATACTATACTGGCTCCAAATTTCTTAAATTTATGCAAAGCTTGACGCGGATCTCTGAATTTGTTCAGAAAATCAACTTTTTCTGCTATTTCTCCTAACTAAGCTATCGATTTTATCTTATTTAGGATAAATCATCCTATTTAAGCGAAATACACGCATTTCTCCTAGTTTGCAATAGTACCTGACTGTTTCTGTTCCGGCCAATTAAGTGTTCCGCAAAAATATGGCGGTAAATTATACAGCGGTAAATGTTATACACATTTTCATATTACGTTATATGCTATTACCATTATTATATATTGCATTTCATTAGTTTTGATTTAGGATTGAAAAGCTGAAGCGAGTGTTATAAATGCAAATTATAGAAAAAGTATATAACATCACCATAACAAGGATTACAATATTACTTTTGCAAATCAAAACAAACAAAATGGCAGACTGGTTCTGATGATGAGCTGATTCGATTCATTGAATGGAAAAAGTGTTTTGTATGTCTAATTTTGTTTCTTGTCTTTAAAACTGAATAAATACTGTAATTTAGTCAGAAGTTCATTTCAGCAATGATTTCAATTCTTTTTCGGGAATCTTTAAAGAAATTTGCTCAAGTTTTCAAATGTACATTTTGTTGATATTTTTGTTCAAACTGTAATTTATATTGTCTGTTATTTTATTAATAACTACCTTTATTGTTTATAGAGCTTCTTAAGCTTTAAAGACCATTATATGGTCGTAACTCGGGAATATCTTTCTTAGCTCGGTAAAACAAGATACCGGCAAAGTACAAAAAAGTAGAATGTAGCATATGAATCCAAAATTGAATGTGAATCGATCTAAACAAACTTTTTTTTGGTCTTCAAAATAGATTTACCTCACTTAGAGTGTTTTCACTGTTTGTTCAGTGTGGTAAATCTATTTGGAAAACCTGAAAAAAGTTTGTATAGGCGCATACATTCAACTTTTTCAGTTGTGATAGCCTACGTAATAACTTGCGCTCCAGTAGTTTGGTGAAATAGCTCCAATTCTGGCTTTCCAAGTTAGGAGGGACCTTCCCGAAGACATTTAACGGTGGTTAGACTAGGCACACAGACAGTCATACAGAAACGGTAAAACAAGATACCGGCAAAGTACAAAAAAGTAGAATGTAGCATATGAATCCAAAATTGAATGTGAATCGATCTAAACAAACTTTTTTTTGGTCTTGAAAATAGATTTACCTCACTTAGAGTGTTTTCACTGTTTGTTCAGTGTGGTAAATCTATTTGGAAAACCTGAAAAAAGTTTGTATAGGCGCATACATTCAACTTTTTCAGTTGTGATAGCCTACGTAATAACTTGCGCTCCAGTAGTTTGGTGAAATAGCTCCAATTCTGGCTTTCCAAGTTAGGAGGGACCTTCCCGAAGACATTTAACGGTGGTTAGACTAGGCACACAGACAGTCATACAGAAACGGTAAAACAAGATACCGGCAAAGTACAAAAAAGTAGAATGTAGCATATGAATCCAAAATTGAATGTGAATCGATGTAAACAAACTTTTTTTTTGGTCTTCAAAATAGATTTACCTCACTTAGAGTGTTTTCACTGTTTGTTCAGTGTGGTAAATCTATTTGGAAAACCTGAAAAAAGTTTGTATAGGCGCATACATTCAACTTTTTCAGTTGTGATAGCCTACGTAATAACTTGCGCTCCAGTAGTTTGGTGAAATAGCTCCAATTCTGGCTTTCCAAGTTAGGAGGGACCTTCCCGAAGGCATTTAACGGTGGTTAGACTAGGCACACAGACAGTCATACAGAAACACCATAAAGTGAAAGTATATAGCTATAAACTCAAAAAGTCTAGCTTCCTGAAGGCACATCTCTTCATTGTCTGCGCTGCGATCATCTTAATGGATTCAATCAGCTTTTAGTTTGGAGAAAAGATTGCATCATGAAAAAGTACTATGCACTTTAAAAAAAGTTAGGCGCATTTCAACTTTTCTCGACTGTACGTCTGAATGGACCACAATGGCATATCTTTATTTTTCTTTTGACCAACAACATAAAAGATTTTGCTTGAGAAGTACAATCAAAGCGTAGGCGAGTGGAGTACTGGCCTTAGCTAGGATTGGTTTCTATTTCGCCCTATTTAAGATGGCGCAGAACTTTTTGATAAATTTTATCCGCAGTATCCTCTTGACTATTGTTTATTAGGCAAAGTAGCAATAGAGAATCAATCAATCAATCAATCAGTAATTAAATCAATCAATAATCAAATCAATTAATTATTCCTGATTATTTTTTATGTTTCAATCTTTAAAGCATTAAAAGCTTTATCTCGTCAACCTGTTCCGACAAGCTCATTTCTTGAACCCGTCTTACATTTAAAATCTATTCCATGTAAATTGGAAGTTTGTTTTGCTACCATGTACAAACCACTCTCAAGGAAGATACTCTCGGGTATCTAATAAACGTACATGTACGTATATTAATTTTAACAAAAATTTTCCTCAATTTCAAGTGCCTACTTTTGTTTCTAATGATAAATATCCATCTTTGACTTTTGAGGTTTGTTCTACTCGTCAAAAGAAAGCAAATTACCCAATATTTACCCCCTAACCTCATTAAAAAGATCCTTCAATTAGGTTTGCATGCCTCCATTTTCGACCCTGTACGTTTATTCGCTACTGTACGTTTATTAGGTACTCGAGTAGTCTAATTACTCTGATATGGTTTCCACATGATAGCAAAAATGAATGCCAATTTAAGTGGAATAAACTTTAGCTTGCAAAACATAAGAGTCATTTTTTTAATTAGATTTTTTCATGTCTTCGTCGAAACCTTAATTATAACTAGGCCATCGTTTTTATTTATTTAGATGGAGTGTTATTGTTATTATTTTCAGGAAAAAAGAAAATCTTTTATTTCTTCGTTTAACCAAACGTGTAGTTACTTACTATTTTTTTGTCCCCATGCATTTCTTATAATCTTGCAATTGACATTGTTATGATTATACAATTTATTATAGAATTTTTTAAATATTATATTGCTGCGGTGGCATGTTAGTGTAAGCTATGTACTAGTTTATTATTATTAGGTGGCACTTAGTGTAAGCTATATCTAGTTATAAAGATAAGGGGGGTTTGTACTTTTACGGTTTGACGGGATGGCCCTTTTTTAGTACGGTATTTTAAAATCAGATGGTGTCGGTATTTGGCCTTATTTTTTGCCATTTTGCCGGTATTTGAGCCTGTACAAACCCGGTGTGACGGTGTTATTATTTTTTTCAATTTTCGGGATTCCAGGATTCAGCAAAAATTTTGACGGGAAAACGGTATTTCGAACCCCTACAAACCCCCCCCCCCCCCCCAAGATAGAAAGATAGATAAAAGCGGATGTCATAAACAGCCTACCACCCCGCCCGGCCGGTGTCGTCATGCAAAAACGACGCCCGCCCATACCCTGACCCCGTTGGACCACAGATATCTAAGCCCGAAGGGCTAGATAGGCAACTTTAAGCTTTCTCCAGCAAAAAAAAGTGAAGCAAAAATTTGACTTTTTAAATTTCGTGCCGATGGATAGGATCTAGCATTTTAATTGCTTTCGGAGCGCGAGATCAAAAAACGTAGGCGGCAAACGCTATTTCACATCTCTCAAACCGGTGAAATTGCATATTTTAGTCACGTGACTCTGGTAGGAAATCCTTCCAAAGATGAGCTTCACTTTTTGATAAAAGCCGCAAATCTTATCTGGTACTCGATGTAGAAATTTTCTTCCGACACGCTAAAGCTCTGAAGGTCGGGAAAATTATAATTATAAGTATATTGGCCCGCTCCTTTAGAGCTTTAGCGTGGGCGGCCGCCAATACGCCATCGGAATATCAGATAATAACCGCAAATCTAGCCCTTCGGGCTTTACAGATATCTGTGCGTTGGACCCGACTGTAATACACCGTAGCTTGAGCAGCCATTTTTGAATTCTAACGCGAGGGATATCTACTAATCAATCATTTTGTGATATTTGTATTTTGCTTGAAAAGCTTTGTTCATTTCCATATCACAAAGCATATTGTAAGTAGTTTTCCAGTAACAGTGTATTTCTCTTCCATACGAACATAGCAGATTTTTTAGGGCCTTTAACTCTTTATTTTTTGCAAATTTACAGGTTAAGCATTTAATGCATGTGCATGGGAATAATTGTGTTTTCTACTACTACTACTTCACTTATCTTATTGGGCCATTCCAGAAAAAAAACATTACCCCCTAATGGATGACATCAATTTTTGAAATAAATTTTGGCACGGAATTCCAGGCAAAACTTTAAAGAGAAAGTATCAGAATTCCATGAATTTTACTTAATTTTGCATTAAAGTATTGGAATTCCATGATTTTTTTAGGTTACAGTAACGGAATTCCACAGTTTTGATAGGTATTTTGTAAATTTGTTTACGGAATTTCCGGACTTTCTTGAAAGCAATTTACTATTCCATGTCGTCCATTGGGCATTGGTATGCTAATGTGAATTTGGTGGAATGGCCTGAGAGTTTTTTTTTTGTTATGCCATCAGTTGACATTTCAGTCTAACAGTTAGTGGTTTAGGTGAGGCTTAGAGCTCAAGAGTTTCTGAAATTTAGGCTGTGCCGCTAAAGGGCCTGCTCAGCAGTCGGGCAAAAGGGTTAGCAATCATTTGTCCAGGTACCACCAGGGCAGGATGCACTTATTTTCCCCCATTTTTCCCCTTTATTATCTTCTTTCTGACTTCCTGACTTTCTCAATCATGTGTTTCTTACTACTGTTTTCTACCATCAACTGCTCCAACTTGGGACTATCTTACGCAACATGGGACGGCCATCCCACCACCATTTCACCGAACCTCCAAAGTCATTTGATTTGAGTTTAATGAACCGCGTATTAAAAAATACACGATTTCTCCTTCGATTTTACAGTAAGTGATAAGGCGAACCCGAAAAATTTTTTTGTTTCCGGTCCACCGGCCGGGTGAAAGTTTATTTCCTCATCACCCGGCCGCATTTTTTTTCGTACATCATCGTTAGGGTTAGGGTTAGTTTGTTTGTTTGGAAAACTTTCGTGAATCAGTTTTTGAGGCATGTGATTTATTGCACGTGATATTTTATATGCTACTGTAAAATGCACGCCTAGAAATCACTTGGAATGAAGGTTTTATCCTGATCATTGTTATAGAAATGAAATTTTATTCATCTCAAACTAAACCCTGCATTGTTTTTGTTAATTTTTGCTTGCAACTCAACTTTTAAGAATGTTTTTTTTTTTACATACAACTTTTATAAAAGAATCATGCTGATTTGTGAGTAAAATAAATAGAAACATTCACAAAGTGGGGACTTTTCAGTAAGTAAACAGCTTTGTTTTTATAAAAGGAATCATGCTGATTTGTGAGTAAAATAAAAAGAAACACTCATAAAGTGAGGATTTAAAACATTGGGGAAATGTTTCTCTCACTCTACTTTTTTCTCAAAAAAGTTCACTTCCTATTCACAGTTTGGAGCCTTTTAGCAATTGAAGATAAATATTCAAAATGAAAGAGAGTGTCCAGCTCTTAGAGATATTGTAACCCAATTGAAAATATAAACAATGAAAATTAAGTATTTGAATAATCGCACGCCTAAACCACTATAAATCAAAATCTAGGCGTGCGATGATCACACGTGAATTTTTCTTATGCCGAAGCCTGTAGCGGTGTCAACTTACTACAGATTTAAGGTAAAGAAGACCATCATTTTAACTTCTACGAATGCTTTAAAAAATCGAGTTTTGGGATCGAAATTTAGCAAAAAAAATTTTTTTGCGGCCGGCGGGGTGAGTGTTTTTTTCGTCACCCGGTGGACCGGAAACAAATATATTTTTAGGGTTCGCCTAATACAGACCATATCAACAAGTCCCATGTTGCGTACACTCGTCTCAAGTTGGAGCAGTTGACGGTATGTATTTTTCTGAAATTTTCCTGTACCGGTGAAATAGGTCTCCTACAGTCAGGCAAATCCCGCAATCGCGGTATTACTGCAATTGCGGTAATTTTCATTTGTGGTTAGCCTACAAAGGCTACCAAAGGTCTATAAATGTGTCGACAAAGATGAACAAACAACAACTGTAAAAAATCGTACAAGAAGAAAGCTTAAAATTATTCCTTATTAAAAGAATCTCTGATCTAAGGAAAATATGTTATTGTCTGTACTGTTAAAAAGATATATGATCACCGACTCGGGGTTTATGTTTTGTAGGTGACTCGGGCTCGTGACGCAAACAGAACATATTATTGATGGTCGCCTTGGCTTACAAACCCAATCTAATGCCTAACCACATGCGCCACTGAGACATGGCAATAAATAATTAATAATTAATAATTATAATATAGCATAAAATTTACAGAATTAAAATAGCTCCAAACGAAGTGAGGTGTACAGGACTTCGTAATACCGATACATACTGATCACTTTTCACCCCATTTACTCTTAGGTTCCAACCCCTGCTTGTTAATTTTTCGAAAAATCTTCCAACCCCCCCCCCTGACCTTATTAGGACCCCCTGTTTATTAATTTTTACAAGTTTTTTCAGCTTTCAAAGAGAATTAAGGGTATTCTGCTCTAAATAGTCTGATTTTAGCCTATATTTAACTTACTTTTTGGTTTTTGTAATTACAATTTTCAACCCCCCGGTAATTAGGTCCCCCCCGTTTATTAAAATTTTGAAGATTTTCCAACCCCCTGTTTATTAGTTGCATTGTTACTAAAAAGGATACTGTAACAGAGGCTAACATAGGGCTGCATAGGGTAACACGGGGTAATAGGGGGTGGTAACAGGTTGAAAATAGAGGTTAGGAGGGGTAAAAGATTTGAGGGCCGAAAATTGCTGAAACCTCGTCATTTTCATAACAGATACAAAGAACGGCTAGTTCGAAACGCAGGTCACAGGTCACAGGTCAACAGGTCACAGGTCACAGGTCAGTGATGACAGGTTGACTCTAATCAATGTCATTGCAGAGGAAAATGTTTGGAAAACACAAAGAATTATCAAAAACATAATTCTCAAGCAATTTCATCCATATAAAACCATTTCAAACATCAAAATTTAACCATGTGCTTTTATCGATCTTTCGCAGTTTGCGCCGTGTATAATGCAGACCAGAAGATTTAAAACCATATTATACGTATAACAGGTATATTACATATTGTAATGTTTGTAATGTTATATGATGGTTACATATAATAAAACTCATCGCTCTAAAACTACTTTCTCAGAGAACTCACGAGCTTCTGATTGGTGTAATTTTATATCCAGCCATATTGTTATCATCACATTCGGTATGCTAAATATTTTTGGTGTTTTTCTCTTGTAAGACATGATATTTTGTGATTCTGTCAACATTTTTGTCAAAAGTTGTCATTAAGTCATTGAATTGAAATAATAACTGAATAATTAATTAGTTCCATCTTCTAAAACCACTCTCTTAGGGACCTTGCAAGCTTCTGTTTGGTGCCATTTTTTATCCATTCACACCATCCACATCACATTTTGTATAATAAATATTTTTCGTGCTTTTGTCTTGTTAGGCATCATATTTTATGATTTTGTCATTATTTTTGTAAGTAAGTGTCACTAGGTTGTTATTTTATTCAATTGTCATTTTATAATATCTAAATAACATGTATTACTTTTTTGTAATTTAATGCGTTATGTATTGATGTTATGTTATGTATATGTTATGATCTTATTATCTTTTTTCCGGTCTGCACTTTGTTGACCTGTGACCTGTGACCTGTGACCTGTTGACCTGTGACCTGCGTTTCGAACTAGCCGTACAAAGAAGTGGATAAAAATATTGAAATATTTCTAAAGTATAATCCTTTTTACGATCTTTTCACCAATTCTTGTTATTGTACCCAAGGTGATGCAGGAGATATAATGGGATATGATAAAGTGATTATGTTCATAAAAAAAGCAAGTTTTAAAGGTTTTTGTGAAATTTCATATTTTTTTTACCAATGTTGTGGCTAATTTAGGCCTACTTTATCTTTTTAACGGGGATTGATCCTTCTTAAAG
This sequence comes from Clytia hemisphaerica, assembly GCF_902728285.1. Classification (NCBI taxonomy): domain Eukaryota; kingdom Metazoa; phylum Cnidaria; class Hydrozoa; order Leptothecata; family Clytiidae; genus Clytia; species Clytia hemisphaerica. The sequence goes on along the minus strand of NW_027103559.1, from coordinate 585,243 downwards.
AATTACACAATGGTTTGTAACAACAGTTTCTATGATGTTTAAGTATATCTCAAATTATGATAATTTGAAAGTTGCCAGAAGCTGGCTATAATGATTTCTAAAACAGCTGTTAAGTAATATATTCACATAAAAAATGGTACACTGGCATCATTAGGGGGTTCAAGGGGATGTTATTGGCAATGCATTTGTGTTGAAAAATTGATTGGCTAATGGTGTAACAAAGCTTTAAAGGTTGTAATGTTCTGTTCCTTTTAAGCCAGATTTTGTTGATTTGTACTAGTAATAACATGGTTTAGAGGGTGATTTGGGATTAATAGCCCCGAGGTTCATTGAAAACATTTCAAAATAGTCCGAACGTAGCGTTTACCAATCAAAATATCGTACGATACTTTTCTTTCAACCAATAGAAATTTTTCTTTACATCAGGGCGTTTACAAAAAAGCGGGGCTATTACGGATTTATCGCCCCGCTCGTCCTTTACAAATCCAAGCTAAATGTAATCAACCATATAATTAATCAATGAATCCTTTATCAAAAGGCAATATAACTGTTTCTTTCATGCTATGAAAGAACGTGATATGTCACATGTTTGACACCCATTTGTTCGACAAATTTGTAAAATTTTCATCTTTGATTTTAACGTGCAGTTTTAAAAATAAGGAACAATAGGGAAGATTGGAATCACTGATTGAAAAAAAACTTTTGCACTCTGACTGCTGATTAAAGAAATCTAATTTCAATCAGACATTTTGATCTTCCTACCCTTCCCAACTCTAAAGAAGGGTGTTATAATTAGATGCATCAAAGTTAGACCAACCTATGGTATATAACAAATTACTACGGCATAATTACTTGCCCTCAGTCAGTATTTTTAAGTGGGATGAATTATTTGGTAACAGCTGTATTGTAAAAGACAAATTAATAAGATGTTGCTATCATTGAAAAATGTAGCTGTAGCTATTTGATGCCCGGGGGGGTACTAGGGTTGGGGAATGAGGGGTATGTGCGGACGGGACCTCCGAAAACCGACCCTTAGAGAGACTGATTTTGCTGAAAAGGTGACCCTTAGAGAGACTTTTTGAATTTTTTTTTCTTCGATTTTTGATAAAAGTCATACCCTTAGAGAGACTTTAATACAATTTTTTCTCTGGAAATCAAAAAATTTCCTAAAAATCCTGAATTTTCCGACCCTTAGAGAGACTAATTTAAAACTCTCTGATTTTTCCGACCCTTAGAGAGACTTTGAAAGGTGAAAAAACCAACCCTTACCGTCCGCACATACCCATCATCCATTTTTGCCTAAGTAGCCCCCCCCCCCTGGGATTTGATAGCTTGTTGCATTCTCATATAGGTCTTAGATGACATAGTGTCCTCCCCTCCCCCTTTTAAAAGGGGGGGAATTTTTTTTTCAGAAAATAGGAAAAGGGGGGGGGGCAAAATGGTTTTCAAAAATCTAGGGGGGTAATCAAAAGGGGGGGGGAGAAAAAATCTGGGACATTATTTTTTTCTACTGTGGAAATCTTTCTGGTGTGGCCTATCGCTTTGTAAATAAATTGATTAGAAGTTATCTTTCACTAGCAGTTCATTTTTAACTTTTCATTTCACTCTGTGGAAACGTTTTTTTTCAATTTTTCATTGTATATATAACAGAGATAACGTGAATAGAGCAAAATTGAAAAAAAAAAATTTCTAGGGGGGGGGATTTTTTTTCAAATCTCTGGGGGGGATTTAAAAGGGGGGGGGAGAGGGATTTTTTTCCATTTTCTAGGGGGGGAACCAACCTACTAGGACACTATGGATGAGTGAAGTCAAAATAACCTCAATATTAAACATCAGACCAACTTATGGTACCATTTTAACTAAATAAGCCGTTCAGAACATTAAGCCATTACTCTAAAATATAGTGACACAATTATTCTGTCGCTTGATTTGAATTAAGACATATCATAAAAATGTGCATATAAAAAGGTGTAATCGGCGCTTTTTGAGCTCTTTGTTTAAGAAATGGAAATCAAAAACATTGAAATTGAAGTTCTCCCTTTGACAGCTGTTTGTAGTAAATTTTCCAATTCTCACAAATCAAATTTAAAATGAGTGTACAAATAGAGGGATCAGTTCTTTGCAGACATTAGAAAATATGCTCAGACAGACCCTTATGCCTCCATAAAAAATAAAACCAATGGAAAACAGGGCTATAAATTCAAGAAGTTTTTTTATCAGAAAAATTTTTAACCGGAATAGATTTAACTCAATATTTTGAATGTTAAAAAATGAACTGGGTGGGTGAGTAACCAGTCATCAAGCCTCTTCAAATGAGTTTGACCATCTCCTTTAAGTGAAAACCATAGGAAAGGTAAGTTATGGACCAATTTTTTGTAGAAAAAAACTTATTTGGATTCTATTTATTAATTTGTTAGCTTTAGAAATACATTAGGTCTTTGATCTCTGTCTGATTCTAACTGAGAAAATTATATAAAGAAAGAAATTTGTGAAATTCTTACATTACACCGTTTCATTGTCTTGTTATATTAAACAAAGAGCTTAAAAAAGCGCTAATGACATCTTTCTATGTGCACATATTTTGTAATATGTCATCTTTTAGTGTCGATTTATATAGGAATGCATCAATTCAAATAGAAATTCAAAATGATACTGTGAAAAGCAAAAGGTCTATTCAAAATAGAACTGAACACAGTCGAATGAGAATCACAAGTAGTCGAATGACACAGTCTAACCAGACATCATCTAGATCATGGTTGGACATCAGCAGTCATTTTTGGGATGAGGTCAGAAAATTCAAGATGTATACTGTTTTTTTTTTGAAAATTTAGCCTTTTGTGGCACATTTTTTTAAATCATAAGTCCAAGAATTTGCTTACAAGCAAAAATTAAAAGATGACAATGATAATCTACTTTTCGTCATTGCATACATGCTGCAAAAATCTCAATTTTAAATAATCCTTGTTATGTTATAAAAGAACAATCTCTGTTAATTTCTAATTTTCTAATTTTCTCTTTATATGATTAAGCGGGTCAGCTTTGGTAGGGTATAACAAAATTACAACAATTAATGAAAGAGCGTGGTATCAAAGGTATCCACATAACCAAAAAAGGGTACACCAATAACTTATATACCCAGAATTGATGTACCAGTGGGGTTTCTGAAAATAACCTCTGTAGAAAACATTCTTTATTATTAACTATTGTTTTTGCTGACAGATATCTAATAATATTTTTGTCAAATCCACAACTCGTTTCAAGATGAAGAGAAATTTTGAGTCCATCAAGCTTGACGATGATGAAGACGATGACGGTTTGATTTAAACTTTTGTCACTTTTGTTAAAGGTTTCTTTTCTTGTGCCTGAAGAGTTTTCTAGAAAAATTGGTAACTGGACTATTGGTAAATGAACCATTAAAAATATTTTAGATTTGTTTTTTTTTTTCAACGTAAGATAAGAGCTTATTTTGATTTTCTTATAAAAAGAATTGATTCGTAAAACATGAGCTTTACTAGTTATATGAAATGAATATCTGGATAAGCAATGCAATCCTTAACATTAAAACTTACGTCTATTTTCAGTCTTAATTGTGAGCTCTTATAAAAGAGACCAACAGAATCCTGCGTCACAGCAAACCACTACATCATTGACATCTGCAACACCAGCAACATCATCTACCATAACAACTATCACCACTTCGATCCCTAAAACAATAACAATTACACTTGGGTCTTCTTTAAAGGCACCTTCAAGTGCAACAAATACACTACCTGGGCCGTCGGGCCTTTCCCATCCTCCATTTAGACCAGTGCAAGTTTTTGCAGGGCCATCAAGTATACGCAGTGGTTTGATGTCTTTCAATCCTGGATCATCTGCCTCTTCCCCTAAGTCATCTTTCTTAATCAACTCTATCCGAATGGGACCACCCTATCCATCAGGCATCAGAAATCGTATTCCTGTTCGACCCCCTGTTCAAAAGTTCCAACCTGGTCCAGCTAGGCCGTTGAGCTTCAGACACAGATTCTTCAATCCTCGTAAATCAATTTCTTCATCTTTAATTGTTGATTTCTTGCATTAATTTCTTCTGTAGTTTTTTATTATTTTACAGCAAGATTGGAAACACATTTTTGCTAATTATTTTTTGTCAACTCAGGTCAACTGTATTTGATTATTTATCAGGAGTTGTTCAAACTTTTCTATTATTTTCTCGATAGAGGAAACATCGCAACCATACGTGTCAACAATTGATTTATTGGATACTGACTCAAGTGGTGGTCCATCTACTGATCACAGTTCTGATGGTGGTAAGTTTAGAAAAATTAATTAAGTGCAATATTGGCTCTTTTTTTATAATTTTGAAGTTCTTTAAAACAAAATTTGAAACCAGCTTTATAAGATGTGAAAATGGCTCTATTGTCTTAAATTTATGTATTGATTCTTTCATTACTTTACTAAAAGAGGATGACAATGCAAGTACATCATCAAACACTAATGATGCACCGCCTGAATCAACTCAAAGTAAAAAATCCACTCTTATTGACTCAAGTAAAAAAGCTTCACCAGATCAAAAGACCAAGAGTTCCGGAATGAGATCGTCAGCATCGTCAAAAAGTAAGTATAGGAGCAAAGAAATGTCATAAAAGATTACTCAATACATAACCTTTGTTATTTCACAGGATTAAAGAATTATTTGCTTTTCTTCTAGTAATCGAACCAATCATCATCGAGGATTCCCCACCGAGCAGCCCTTCTTACAGCCCAGAATGCAGTCCACCCCACACCAGTGAAGATCAAGTCAAACCTACACAAAATAAGAAAGGTGTGGTATTTTCAACAGCCTAATTCTTCTCAGCCGTTTGATTGGTATTATTGTAACAATACAACAAATCAACCTTTTACGTATGACAATTCAAAAATCATTTTAATCAGATGTTTACACCATAAATTATTTTTTAAACAAAAATTCATTCGCTTTTATTATTTTGCAGTGAAAGTGGGCATGGGAATTACATATGGAGCTCAAGCTGAACCACAAGTTGATGCCATCAGTAAAGAAACAGAAAGGTAAGATCTATATACTTTAATGGGATCGATTTTCCCAAAATCTAATTCCAATGGAAATTTGGAAAGGTCTTATCCGGGAAATTCTTTAGAACAAAACTAAAACAATGTCCGATAATAATTACTTTTAAAATGTTCACGGGCGTCACATAGAATGCAACCCCCCCCTGGCTCTTAGGGGGGGCTAGAACCTAAAGTTCTGGCTGGGGGCTCTTTTTCCCTAAGATCAGGGGGGGGCTACTTACTCAGGGGGGCTATTTGTTTACGTCTGTCGACTGGGGGCTAACCTAACAACTTTTTCCAAGAACTAAGAAATTTTTCTTTGTACATTTTAGTATTTTGTTTGTGTAATAATGAAGTCGTACTATTGACGTTTGTTGATTAGAATTTCAAAAGAAGACATTATACATTTGGTATCTCTTTAAGAGTTCAGATTTTTAAGCATAAATTAATTTTTTTTTTGTATTTTGGTAGGGGGCTGTCTATTTCGAATTTTGGTGGGGGCTAAATCTCAGGGGGGGGCTGAACCTTCAGGGGGGGGGGCTTCAACCCCTCTGCACTCTATGCGTCAAAGAAACGCTAATAATGTGTATTTCAACAACCAGTATGTATAATTTGGCAGTATAAAGACACAAAATTATGAAGATTTGTCTTCTGATAATGCCATCCATGCAATAAAGTTTCCTCCATATCTTAAAATTTTGCGGATGAGCTCAACGAAAATTTATCCCATTAATAATTGGCTACTTTGGATGACTTGCTCAAACAATGACAAAATTATTTTTAAATGAATTTATATTTTAATTTCATCTCATTTTTTAAGGATGCTTCAAAATTTGCTACCAAGTGAAGAAAGTGGTGAAAATGATGAAGAACTATCAAATCTACTTAAAAGTAAGAAACTTTAATAATGCACTTTGACATCCTTACCGATTTTTTAATTGCCGATTTTAAACAACACAAATTAATGAGGTTTTTCATACTGTTTTGAGTGATATATTCTATTCAACCATGTATATTTGATTTTTTAGCTGGTATGAATATGATTGATCCAGAAGATTTGCTTCAAAAGATGAAGCAATTACCAAATGATAAGTGAGCTTTTGTTATTATTTTCAAGCTTATTAAACTCACTACATTCGTGATGAATCGTTCATGCAAGGCATACTTTTTAAGAATTTTGAAATATTTCTCTTTCTTTTTCAGACCAAAACGTTTGTACATCAAGGGGTTGTATTCGCAAGCAAAACATGGCAATATACCAAGAGTGCTTTCCTTTTTATGTAAGGGTCTTATTTCATCAGCAAAGTAATTGTATCGATGTGGTCTTATGTTGTTTTCCTATTAATATGTAGCTCATTTTTTGACATGAGAAGAAAAAGTTTAACCTTTTTTATTTGAAAATATTGTTCAAGCTTTGGCTATTATATGTTACCCTTTTTATTTTTTCACTCTAGATGGTGGTACGAACCCTTGTGGAATCGTCAAAAACGAAGAAGGAAAAACTCCCTTACATATTGCAGCAAGCAAAGGACATCTTGAAATTCTTTTACTTTTATTGTACAAGGTAACTTTCTGTTATTTTTTCTGTCGTCTTTCATCACTATAAAATAACAATATGATAAATTAAAGCAAATTAAAGAATATTCGCAAAATTTGTTAAAATTATGTTTTGATCAAGGTGTTAGATTTTTATTTTTATCAACGATTAAAAAACTTATACTAATTTTGAAACACATTGCTGATCAGGCTGGCAAAGGAAAAGTCAATGTTCAAGATCATCACAACAGAACACCGCTGGTAGGCTATCCTCATTCTTTCCTTTGTTATTCCTTTAACCCTAAAGAACTGTTCCTTGATATTATAGGATAGGTTAAGAAATTTAGGTTAAAGGTGTCAAAGAGTTTGCAAAATGCTTGCTGAGCCTCATACTATTGTAAGGGTAGACTGTCGATAAATGCAAAGAAAATGACTATCAAACATTCTACCGCTCCTGCTTTTCTTTTTCTTTTTTCAGTACATGGCTGTCGATAAAAATCACATGAAGGTTGCCGAGTTCTTGGTAAAAGGTGGAGCAAATATTTTCTGTCAGGTAAACATTTCATAATTTTAAAGTTTTTTTCGATTTTCAAGGTTTTGCTAGCAACTAAATGTGATTTTCATCTTTTGTTTTTAAGACAACTGAAGGCACAAATCTACTTCATGTTGCATCTCGAAGAGGCAATCTCTTGGCTGTCAAATGGTTGATCAAGCTAGGTGTTCCGGCTAACCAGCAGGTTAGAAATTTTACTTAGAAGTATAGTTAAATCTGAGGAGGTTGTGGATCAGGCAAACGTCTTGTACTTTCTACTTTTTATTAATTTATATTATGATCAAGATTCGTATCAACTATATTTTAGTACTGATTTTGCTAGGAGACGAAAATAACTCTAATAGCTGGATAAAAGAATACCTTTTGAACTTTCAAGGACAATTTCGGATGGACAGCCTTAATGTGGTGTGCAGAGTCGGACAATAACAGCTGCATAATACGTTATTTAATCAAGCAAGGAGCTTTAACCAACCTACTAGATAACGTAAGTTTTCACTAATTATTATTTTCAACAATCTACTTATTAAGACCCTTTTACTCAACCTAAAACCTAGAATTTAGTTGGACGGCGTAATTTCTCCACTTAAGAACATTACAATCTGCCCAAAGAGAGAGAGATTGGACTATTCTTTATCCCATGGTAGCAAACCTTTATGTGTTGTCTATGCTTGGGTACATAATAAGTGGGGAATGAGGGAAAAGGTTATGGAAAATACCTGAAAACACAAGAAGTGGATTTTCAAAGAACTTTATAATCAGTGGTGAAATTGAAAATAAGTAATTTTTGTATGTAATAAATCTAATCTCAAAATATTTCATTAAATTTCGTTCGAATCATTTAACTTCTAACAGCACCTTTTTCTTAATTTTTCTTCATCAGGAAATGAATATTTGTTTGCATTGGTCAGCGATAGCTGGTTCATTCGAATGTGCTAGAGAACTCGTCTCTGGTTCTTCTGATCCGCAAATCAACGCAAAAAATAAATTCGGAGAAACACCTCTGTAAGTCTCTCCTACATTGAAATGATTAAATAATCATTTAAGTTGGTTTCAATTGGCAAACTAGAATAGGTGGATTAACAAGCATACGGGAAAATCGGGTCGAGGCTCAACATGCTTACCAAACTCTCTAGGCCATTTATTCTACGAATTTGCTACAATCAGTGACAAAATACTTCGCACAAAAGGGAAATTCACCGGGAAGTTTTAAAACCACAATCGATTTGAAAGTGCTCTAAAGTAGGCTCGAAGAGTTCGTAGAGTTCGATTCGTTCGCTCGAACTTCAATTTTCGAAAAATGGTAAATTAGCCTAAAGTGCCAATTATTTATGGCACTGATTGTAGCAATAACAGCCTGATAAGTTACAAACCACATGGTTAAAATAATTATATCTGTAATATTGTATAATATCGCGTGTTACTTTTTTGTTTGAGCCTTTGATATCTGAAACAAGAATGCAAAAGTTGAAAAATTATTTTGAAAATATTTTCTCAACTAAGGCGAGATCAAATTAATTTGTTGTTTTACGGGCCAAACTAACTAAATAAGAGGGTCGGTCGATCGGGAAAAAAATGAAAATAAAAGTAGAATTCCACCTATAAAATCTCCTAAAAAGTACGACAAAAATGCGAAATAGAAAATAAATAGACACTGAAAGCTCGAATTCATGGATAAAATGAAAAATTGAACATAAAATCCTCAAAACCTTGGAAAAACTACCAAAATTTTGAAAAATTGGACAGTCTGTAGAGCAATGAAAATAAAAATGTGCTACCAAAATCAATTTTTATTATATATTTTTATTTCCATTTTTGGAATTTCAGGGTCGGTTGGGCCCGTAAAACAACTAATCAAATAAAATTGGTCTCGCCTAATAGACATAAGTTTTTTACTGATAAAGTATCTGACCAGAAATGTGTCGTGCTCTCTTAAAACGAAATAAAAGACTCAACAAAAATGAGCAAAAATGAGCAAAATGATCGGAATATCATTTAAATTTTTTCTCATTTTAATAATACAATAAATTCGTTTGAATGTCTGAATACATATAACTTGGATACTTATATTTAAAATAATAATTAAAACTAACTTTACATGTTACACTTCTTTTGCAATACTCAATATTTTACTCGTTCCGAGATTTAACGGAACAATCTCAGAACTCGTAAAATATTTTTCGTGTTGCACTCGAAGTCATGCGATAACTATTACATATTCTTGGGCTTATGTGCAAATTGGTGCATTTATTCATAACATAATTACTTTCAAATAATCTTAAGCTGAACTCAATTGATTTGTCTCTGTTTTCAATTTTGTATATTAAGATGTGCTTAAAAGCGTTATTCTTATAAAAGCACGTACTTAACTGTCTTCATGGGTAAAATGATCGGGGTCTAATCATAAGAGTACTGTTTTTTAATGATACATCCAGTGTTTTCCAGCCACCCCACATGATTCCGTTTGCAAAACTAACTACTGCAGCATTGGAGCTATATTTTCCATTCATAGCCACAGCATGGCACCCTTTATGCCACCACGGTCCAAATGATTGTGCGCAATTCATAGTCGGGTGAATGTCATTTTCAACTTGCGCTGTGGAGAATTTGGAGCCGTGCATACTGCCCATCCCGTACGGATAGTTTGGACTGAACTCTGTCAATTCCTCTTCGAAAGTGATCATATAACCTTGGGACTCATCCTCCACTCTTACGCCTAGCATTTTCTTCATGGCTTCAACACCATCATAACTTTTTGCCCAGACAAGATAATCATACTTTTCTGAGGTAGTGAGTAAATTCAACCATTTGTTTCCTAGCCAAAACTCATTCTCAACGTCACCAAATCCCTCTCTATATGCAGCCCATTCTTCGTTAAAAAAGTCCACGCTGCCGTCAAATCTTCTTTGAAAGATCATCCAACCACCTCCATCTAGAACCATATTACAACGAACTTTCTTCCGAAACTTGCCCAATAAGTTGACTTCATACACACCGCTGGTACGCTCTCCTAATTGGTACCACTCAGCGCAATCTTTTGGTAGAGCAATCGAATAGTACCTCACACCCGGATTATCAAGCAATGGTAACAAGGTGTTGTAGATCTGCTGGTAGAAACGACAACCAGTGAAAATTGTAGATTGCCAGACTTCAAATGAAAAGCATTTTGATGAATAATGACAAACACTAAAGCATTTTTGATATGGAGCACCTTCAATAGAGTGGTATGGTGTCCCCGATATTGATTTCCCTGTTGCAATTAAGTCGTAGATTTCTCCGGATATTTTCCCAAGAAGGAGAAACAGCTTTAGAAACAGTAGAATTGCCATACGTTTGCTCCTCATTTCGCTAATGAAATTTTTCCACCTATCTTTAACATGTTTATTTTCGAACTGTTTAAGAGAAAACCATAATTTTGTTATCACCTTGACAGTTCAATACCCTTTTGCTTTTACTATGAATCGGTCTAAAATAGATTCTAGTCCCCCACTATTTATTAAGTATTTATGAGTCATTAGATAACCCCCTGTTTGTGCAGGTTTGTGTCAATAGTTAAAACAAACTGAATTTTAAATGAAGTATCGCTGATTGAGATCTGTATGTGTGAATAAATTCATAGAATGGGCTTTTCCAGAAATAGTCCGTGCCCTCTGTTGAGGATATCGGATATCCAGGGGGTTAACGGTTTTTGTTCAAAAGTGGATATCCAGGGGGTTAAATATCGACAAGGGAGCAGATATCCAGGGGGTAAAGTGTCTTTACAAGTAAAAAGTACGATATCCAGGGGTAAGTATCTTTATAAGAGAGGATATACAGGGGGTTGAGCATAATTTTAAGAGTGGATAAAGAAGGATATCCAAGGGGTTCGATACTTCGAAAAATCAATATCCTCAACAGTGGGGGTAAAATTCTTTTTTGGGAAAGCCCAATTTCTGTACAACTATCTTCTCAGGAGATTTGAGTGGCAGAGCAGCATATGCATTTCGTCCTTATTAGGACTCTTTAGCACTGCATACTGCACCCTAGCTAGGCAGATGCCTACCATCTCTATATATTATTTTACCATATAAACTATAACTAGAATATGAGTCAAGCCCTACTCATCAAAAAATTGTTAGGAAAAAAAATCACTATTTCATATCTTCTAAGTTTATAAATCTGTCGATAGTCAAATGGTTATCTGACAACACCTGCTCTAGAAGAGAGGGATTTGTTTTTCCGACTTTGTGATATTTATCAGAATTAAACATTAATTTTTTTAAACACGGTGATCCACGACATTCGAACGACATGTCCTGCATAATTATTTTGCTGTTTTCGAATGAAACTACTGACGTCTTCAGTGTGGCAAAAAGCATGAAGCTTATTTTTCAAGATGCTGGTATTCATGATATGCACCACTGGAGAGTCCTGAGAGCTTTTAAAATTTTCCACCCAATACGCCACTTAAACAATAGAAAAAGTGACGTATTGGGTGAAAAAGAAACAGAAAAGTTGCATAATTTCGTGAAGTCATTGCAGTGGTGCATATCATGAATTAATAGGAAAACACAGTAATGCTGCTTCAAAATAGGTTTTTAATGACCCATATATATGTGAATAGTGAAAATATGTAATATCTGTAATTATAGAAAAGAAAAATATTGATGAATGAAAAACTAAGCCCAATCCCCTAGAAATTAGTCTGATTGTAAATGATTTATTTTATTCGTCTCTTTTAGTCATGTTGCAGCGAAAGGTGATCATTTCAATGTGGCACAGTGAGTCTTTTAATCGGAAAATTTCTTTATTAAGGAATAAATGTCTCTTCTAAAAAGTGTTCGAAACAACTCTTTGTTTGAGACAAAATAAGGGGACGGAGACCTGTAGTTCTATAAATAATGATTTTTTTACGTTTTAGATTTCTTTTACTGAATGGGGCAGATCCGAATATTAAAAACAAACAAAATTGCACTGCTCTGGATGTAGGTAATTTTCATTTTGATATCGCTTGAACTTTCATTCGCCAAACGATAACAACGCCCATAAGATAATGCGGCAGTAGTTAGGTGCAATGAACAAAGCTGGCATTGATAACTGCGAATACAATCTTTTTTATTAAAGAAAATTATAAGGGCTCAAAATCGTTGAAAATAAGTTGATGCTGAGCCTAAATTTCAGAATTTCATGCAATGTTAGCGTCAAAGTCTAAAAAATTTGACATAAAGCTTAAAATGACACGATTTGGGTTTACAAACAAGAACGGGATAAGAACAATTTAAGGCTCAAAGTGTAAGAATAAGAAGATAAGAACAGCCGAGACAAAATAAATATTTACCGGTTCTTAAAAAATACCTTCTCGGGGAAAACTTCGTCGTGGAAAAGTGACTAAATTTTGGCCAAGTGACGAATATTTTTCCCCGACGAAAATTTTCCCCGGCCTTAATGCGTTTACCAACTACCATCAAGTGACTAGTCTAGCAAGCTAGATGACTAATTTGTACATAGTAGAAATACAACAAAAAGTAATGAATGGAACAATTTTAGTCGTCTAGAAACCTTTGTGCACTAACTCCAAACAAAAGAAAAGTGTCAATAGTGACGAGTTCGACATGATTTTGACACAACTCTTTTTTGTTACAGGTCTGTCCATCGAGTTCCAAAACATTTCATTGTATTCGGATACGTACTGAAGTTGGTCAAGAGAAAATCAAACCGTATATGTACTTGAGGTGCCTGATTTTTTTAATAGCACTTCATATTTCACTCTCAGTCCTAATTCTAGAAAGAATTTTGTGTCTTATCATCATAGGGTCCATCCCCCAGAAATTTTGGGGTACCTCAAAAAAAAATGTTAAAAAAGCCAGGTACCTGGAAGTATTCTTAAATTTAGGGGATACCTGATATGTTTGGGGGTACCTGCATTTTCACAAGTGGGGGCGGGGTTGTTGTGTTTGTATGAAGTCACGGTGGCCAGCGACCCTTGAAACTTTATACCCTTGAAACCCTTGAAATGCCAAATTTTGTGGCCATTTTCAGCCATTTTATCTTTCAGAAATACAATTTTCCCATTGCGTGGGATACAAACATCAGTGAATTAAATGAGAAAACATACTTTTGGAACCCCTGAGATTAAAGGGGATATTCCACGCTCATTCTTAAGGGGTTTACCCTTTAACCCGTTAAGTGCAACTAGAATTATATGAGATCGGCAGGTCTGGGTGATAGAATGGGTGGTTGTAAATATGTCAATTTATCAGCCAATTTAAAGCACTGAAAATCAAAGATTTTCTCCATCAGGCGGCCTTTACCACAACTATAAAGAAAGTATCTGTTGAAAAATGATTGGGGCTACCTAATTATTTTAGGGGTACATGAACCCTGGAGTACCCTATGCTTATTTATTGGTTAAGGTACTTCATCTTTTAAAAAAGAATCTTTGTCGACTGATTTTGGTCGATTAACTGGTCAAGCAATTTCTTTTTCAGCAAATACACTGAACTACAGGCAAAAGATCTATTCAGCTGATCTGCTACCATAGCTTTTCCCATAGTTTTTCCTTAATCAGTGTTGCAACTTTTCCGTCTGTAGACGGATATCCGTCCAGTTGAGATACAAATATATCATTTCCGGGTTTTTGGTTCAAATGACCATCTAATCCTAAGGTTTCCGTCCATATTCACAAAACCTAGTTGCAACACTCCTTAATAATAAGTTTTGGTCATATTTTTTAATAACCAGCAAAGATACTGTAGTATTTTCAGGTGCTTAAACCATTATGATTTTGAATTCGCTTTCATTTACAATTTCAGCGACATTTCAATGGGGAAGGAGAAAATTCCAGTCAGTTGTTTAAACGAGGTAAAAATTATCTATTCACCCAGATTCACCTGCCCTTTTTAGAAACTGCAAAATTGACCAGGCAAAATATTTGAATTTAACAGGCTCATATTACTTGAGTTTTCTTTAAACATCAAAATTGGCTTAAGTTTTTGACCATTTTAACTCAATTTTTAAGTTGATAAAAGTTAACTTGAAAGAAGAAATTTGACGATTTTTATGCTCGTTATCCAAAATTAACAAAGCCTTGATCTTCAATGAAATTGTTATGAAATTTCAGAACTGTATCTCCATGTTTTTCTCCTCTAACTAACTATCATCGTTTATTGTTCATTAAGGTTGACGACGAATCTTTTCCTCAAGATTTCATTTACGTTGTCCACCCTGAAGAATCGAAGAACGTATCTGTGAAACGTGGTTTCTCTACCGTTAGTGTAAGTCACATGACCCTTGTTTAACATTTCCTTAAAATGTATAGGGTAGGAGACTCGGGCCAGACCGGCACACTCTTGATAAAATGACCTTTTTTCATCCTCCTTTTAAAAGATTTTCCATTATTTGTAATCTGTGTAATTATTGAAAATCTCATTTCTCGACAGTCCTACCATCGGTTCATTTATGGGTTGATTTATTCTTAACTTTTTTAGCCATGTAAAATAAATCACTCGTACAATTATTCTCGAATTGCACTCGTTATCATGTGATTACATATACTAATTTATTCTTCACTTTTTTTAGCCATGTAAATGCAGTGGGACGTGTACAGCGGAGTGTAAATGTGTCATACTGTCAGAGAAAAATAAATTATGGTATTCAGAGGTAACTCTAAAAAAGATCCTTGATCTGCTTATATATTTTACAGCTTCAATTTACGACAGGTTTGATCTGGTTTATAAGATCTTTTACATACACAATAGCAATATATTGTCAGGTATAGTTGTGAGTACCGGCAATATATTATAAAGTGCTTACAGTAGTATGTCGAAAAAGTGTCCGCAATATATATTACAAGCTCGATATTGCAATATCCAACAATATAGGGAGATTGCTTACAGAAGGCAACTTCTTTCTTTTAGGTTTACTTCGTACATTAAGGTCTGCAAACTATATTATTGTTTGCTAAGTCTAAAAAGCCCTGAAAAAAATACTGCTAGATTCTCGAAATATCAATTTCTTTTTGTTTATAATTTTTATTCTTCTAGGATGGAATACTTGATGTTTCGATATTCGATGAAGAGTCGCCAGTCCTTTACGAATGTACACCTTTGTGTTCCTGTTGGAGTTATTGTCCCAACAGGGTGGCTCAAAAAGGCATCAGATTTCCTTTGCAAGTCTTTAAAACCAGGACTAAAGGTATTTGCTCATTTGAAAAAATTGAAATAATAACCAATTCAACCGGACTTAAACCACAACTTCTTAACATCGCTAGATTTGGCAAATTATCCCGGAAAACAGCATGTTTGTACGTACTAAAATATACATCTCAAATAATCTTCAACAACGTTGTTTATTCATTACAGTCTCCATAAATTGAACCTCCATAACTCGAAGTCTCCCTAACTTGATAAAAATATTTCTGGTCCCTTATCAGTAAACAAACAGATTGCCTTTAACTCGAATTTCCATAACTGGAACGCATTTCGATTCAAGAAGCCGTTTCTGGTAATGAAGACTGTATCGTACTTTCCGCTTTCAGGTTGGGGATTGCGAACATTAACACCAATCACACAAGGCTCCTTCATTTTATCATACATCGGGGAACTGATCACAGACGAAGAAGCCGAAAAACGAGAAGACACGTACCTCTTCAATCTTGATTTGAAGGTAACAACTCAAGGATTGCTTTTGACTTTTTTACAGTCATTCTAGGGTATTCAATCTGATTTCACGTGCTTGGTAAAAGATACGTTTTTATAAGAACATACCGCTTAGACATAAAAAATTAATCTCAAGAACCTATATTTTCAGGCTGGAAAGTGAAAATATTCAAAGACTGGTAAATTTCTTGACGTCCTTAAATAAAAAAACGCATAATTAAAGTAACCTGGGCAATAGACCTGTTTTTACTTTTACATAGACTTCAGGAGACGAACCAAATTGTATGGATGCGCTAAGGATCGGTAATTGTGGACGGTTTATCAATCATTCTTGTGATGCCAATATGAAAGCTGTTAAGCTCTTCACACACCATAGGGTAAAGAAATGTTTAACTTTTTTTGCTGTTTAAGTCAATACTAAACTTGCGTGTGTCAAAGTAGCTTAACATTGACGAACTTGAGAATTCTTGAAAGTACTTTTTAAAAATATTGCTCAATAATAAGTCTGTGACTTGGATTATTTAGTATGGACCAGCCAGGGGAGACAGTTCATCTTAACGTTTCCAGACCATCTAAAAAGAACGACAAATAACTGTTAAAATGTAACAAAAAGAACGACAAACCGTAACCCTAACTATCAAAGAACGACATTTTTACGCATTTTATAAGCATGCATATAAGTCTCTATTTAAGTGAGCTAGAAACATAGGATGAACTAACTCAGGGACAACCCACTACTTTGTGCACCACAACGGAATGCCCCACCTTTTCACGACGGCCCAAAGATTTCATAAGAATACAACTCTTCTCTTCTGTTTCACAGGATGTGTCTTTTCCAGAAGTGGCCTTCTTTGCTTGTGTTGATATCCAAGGAAAAGAAGAATTATGGTAAACCACGTTCGTTATGTATATACTGTTTCCCACCTCCTCCGCTGAGCAAGAATCTCAGAATGTCTGTCTGTCTGTTCTGGTAGTCTCATTGTAACGGGTGCACCAAAAATAACTATACCGGTTTGTCAAGATACTTTGAGTTCACGAATACGAATTTTGTGTTGGTTCTTTTTTTATTATACACAGAAAAAAACCTAACCTAAATTTCGGAGTATAAAACTTTAAAATCGGTTTCGTCAATCAAGAGTTATGTTTAAAATTCTTGGAATTTTGACCTACTCAAATCTCAAAATGGGCTTTTCCAGAAAAAATTTGAATATGGGGGGTTGGAGGATATAACATTTTTTTTTAGAAATTTACCCCCATTACGACTTTTGACTTTTGGCCCCTGGACATTTAAAATTTCCCTCAAACAGAGCGGAATTACCCTCAAACAGAGCAAGTTCATCCCCGGGAACAAGACAAATTTTGTGAATGAATATCGCTCTCCTTCGTTTTCAGTTTCAATTATGGAGACACTTTTTGGGACGTTAAAAATGAGAACGGGCAGTATTGTAAATGCATGTCCGAAAACTGTCAATATAGAAGTAAGTTGTTGATTTATTTAAGTTTACACATGTTAAAAAATTCGTCCGTACAATTTTCTTGTCTAGTTGTTTAAATTCCTCCTATAAATTGGAGTTTTAAAAGAACTCGGGGTTATTTATGTGTTACCTCAATTACGAAATAGTGTCTCCCGTTTTCCTTAAAGCCATCGTAAAGTCTTAAATTCTGTCTTAGATCCTGATTTAAAGTTGAATTCATTTTTCTTCCCAGGGCCCTGATGAGAGCAGATGGAGGTAGATATTTATTACAAATAAAGAAAATATTTCATACCCCTAGATGATAGTAAATTTCATTTTCTAGTTTTCAGACAGTTGAATGGGAATCTAACATTGAAAGCTTTTATATAAACTTCCCATTTTTTAAGTCGTGTCGAATATTAAGTATTTGAAAGAAAGTTATGATTAGATAGTAATGTAACATTTTAAAATTTTAAAAACTTTCAATTTCAATTTTCAGTCACTGTCGACAAATATGTAATTTTGATGATAATTTTATAATGCCTTAACCCTATTAGCCCCAAGCTTTTTTGACTTTTGTATCCCCAGGGGGGGGTAGAATCTACCACCCTCGATTATTTTCGATCTAGAAGAGCTATGGCCATGAAATTTGGTACAGATGTTCTCCATCATGATACAATTTTCCAGGAAGAAAAAAAAATTTGATTACGTCATTCAAAAACTGATGACGTCATCACAAAAGTTCCACCTGTCGGAAAAAAGCCCAAATATATGGTTTACAAAAATGTCTATTACAGTCGAACCAATAAAGATATTTCAATTCTGTTTGAAGATTCTGAAAGATAAAAGACTGTTCTTTAACATAATTGCCGGTTTTGCAAATTCCATGAAGAGTTTTTCTTAAAATCTATGCTGAAGATGAGTAAAATTTTCAAAATTTGATGACGTCATAAATGATGACGTCATCATTTTCAAAAATTTTCTTTTGATTTTTTAAATTTGTATTATCAATGCCTATCACGTGTCAAAATTTGAAAATGATTGAATAAATAGTTTAGAAGTTATCAGCACTTTAAAATTTTGAGTTTTAAGCGATTTTAGCTGGGTTTTATGTCATGTTTCACAATAAAGTCATAAAACCTGATCTGGACAACCTATGACCCTAAAATTTTGCACAAGTACTCTTAGTAAGATTTTATTAAAAGTCAGAAAGTTTCAAGTCGTTTGAAAAATTTTTCTCCGAGATATAAACAAAAGAACTCCAGCGTGGTAGATTCTACCCCCCCCTGGGGCTAATAGGGTTAAAAGTTGTGGCATCCTCCTCAGTAATTAAATGGATTCTGAATTTTTAAAAGATTAATCAACAACTAAAGTATATAATGTATTATATTTTTACACCAAAGTGTTTTTTTTAGTTCAATCTTTTTATTTGCGTACATATTTATTTGTTAGCCATTATTAAATTTATAAGTATAGTGTAGATAGGTTTTTAACACAATATTCAGTCTCATTAAAGCAAATTAGTGTTATATATATTATATTTCATCAAGTAACATTTTGATAGCAAACATTTTTAAATGAAGATAACAACGAAAATAATTTTGTGTGAC
This sequence comes from Clytia hemisphaerica, assembly GCF_902728285.1. NCBI lineage: Eukaryota > Metazoa > Cnidaria > Hydrozoa > Leptothecata > Clytiidae > Clytia > Clytia hemisphaerica. The sequence continues at coordinate 566,393 of NW_027103559.1, read as the reverse complement.
TTATTTGTATTTTTAAGATCAATCTTTCCACATGGCCTTTCCTGCTGTAATATGTGACCTTTGTATGCTCCCAGTGATTTGTGTCGGGAAGGATTTAAGTGTCTTTAATTGTAATATAACCCAAGTACTGATAATGAAACTGATTGTTTACTTTGTTTTCTATGTTTTTTAGAAAAAATAACAAATGCATCGTAAAAATATACAATTTTGCTCAATATTATAATGAAATGTTCAAGAATTATATTCATTTGAAGAAGGAAGCTCCTGGCACCATCATTTCTACTGGTTCAAAGATTCAGAATTCATCATGTAGCATTGTTCCAGAAATGGTGGCTTTACTTCCCACAAAGACGAAATGGTTATGAACTATCTCCTTCACTGTCAATTTACCATCCTTCAAAAAGAGAGATTCAAAGGTAAGACGGATACATTTCAGTGTTGAATCTGGGGGGTTTGAAATTTATGACGGAAAGTGTTATCAACAAATGCGCTAAATGCGCTAAAATAATCACAACCAGTTTCCTTGTGACAAGCTTGAAATTTTGTCAATGCTGAATTTTTCAAATATATCCTACATGGACTATGTATTTTGGAAATTGAAGCCCTCCCTTAACGCCAACTTTGATTTTGAAAATGACCATTTTTGTCGAATAATTTGTGTCTCATGGCTTAGCAGAAACATAAATGTTAGAGATCAAGATTGGTCAAGAAATCCAAAAGAACTCCAGCCAGAAATGGAAGTAAAATAAATACTTGATCATCATCTGCAATACGAATCAATTCTTTGGCTTCTAATTCTGCTTGATCGAAAAATTTTGGTGTCTTCCATAATTTTACTTCATCCTGGTGAAAGAGATGTGATAAAAATAATGATCGATAGTAGAGACCACACTATCCATGGCATCTTACATACCATACCTCACAGCCACACACACGTAGTTAGTTCAATTGTAGAAAGGATTTTAGAAATATTTTTGACCAGGGCTGCAAAAAAAACTGCCAAATTTTCTATGGTGATAGACATATCAATAATTTGTGAATTCTAAGCCCATTTACGACTCTACCTTGTTCAGCCTTCCATCTTTATCTAAGTCATATTCTTCATGGAATTTCTTTTCGTCCAATGGTCGCATGGCTGGCATAGCTATTGCTTCTGAAACGAAGAAAAAAGGTGATTATCGAATATCTTTATAGCTCAGTCGCCGCTTCAGTTGCCGCATACTAAATCATGTTTCTATCTCATTTTGCTTTACTTGCTGATCCGAGTTGTATCAAAATGCGATAAATGGGCAATAACAATAAAATAATACGCTCCCTGCGGTAAGAATTATTTATTTTGTACTCACTGAGGTATTCTTCCAAGGAAAGGAAACCGTCTTTGTTGATATCATAATGTTCAATTTCCTCCTGAACAACAGATAAAGATGATTAATACTCAATAGTCATATCAAATTATCTGAAGGTGCAAACTATTGGACACACCCTATACCGAACTTAGGATATGTTTTAGGATGTAATTTGGAGTTGTTTATAACAATGGCATCTAATACTTCAGGTTACCACAGTCGGACTTTCTTTAAAATATAACTTGTGGAAACTTGCGGGGGGGTCGTGTTATAGAAACGACTTCAACAGAGCTTAGGCTATATCACTCATTAGACATCAAAAGACGCTCAACATATATTCTTCTCACTCGACCTAAACAATGATAAGAAGGAACAGTAAATTTTGTCCCGTATAAATTCGAGAATTCTGCTTCGGAGGCCTTTATTATGCAATACACGCTTACGTATGCAACCACATCCACCATTTCTGCATATTTTGTTGGCTTCGAAAACATGTGGAATTCTTCTAGATTTAGCGCCCCATCCTCATCTATATCTGCATATTTCCAGCGTCGTTGATCACGCGCCAAATATTCTTTAAAATTCTCCTTTATTTCCTTTGAAAGTCCGTCACTCGCTATAAATGATTACATTTACTAAATATCTTGCATTTTATCACTAGAGTCTAATTTTGTCGACTTATTGATAGAGATTCGCCGATAACTTGATTGTGACTGTCAAAATATTCGAGTGAGAAGACAATATTAGTAGAAAGGTTCTACGCTTCTTTATAAGGACATGTGGCTCAAAATGAGAACAAATTCGGCATAAGATTCCAGAAATAACTGACTGTAAGAATATAAGGAACATTAAGTTTGAAATAATGAAAAAATAAAAACAGCCTGCGTAAGCCAGATTTACTGATTGTTGTGCGTAATTTACAAGTATAGTTCACCTGTATTGTTCAAACCATAATATCTTTCAGTGTATTCATCCCATGTTAAACTGTTATCAAAATGAATGTCCAATTCACGAAATTTGAAGTCGATGTCCTCTGAGTCCAAGATAGAAGTGTATTTATCACGAACCCAGATTTGTAATTCTTTGGAAGATATGAAACCATCTTTATTCATATCAATGTGTGGAGCGAGTAACCTGAAATTGAGAGTATATGTAGATTTAGGTTGAGAATATGTACCAAATTTATCCGTTGGATTAGCTTGTCACTGGTTCTATGCATACACTAAATTTCGATCGAATACCAGACACTCTCAGTAAAGATAGTTATTTTCATCAATTACGTCACGAACATCACTTGCCTCGTATTCAAACAATTGCCATGGTGATTATGTCCCTTGAGACATATGATAGATTTATATGAGGCAAATGATTTTTTTATGAATAGAAAGTAGTTATGATAAAATTCGCTGGGAGTAATCCACCATTACAATCATTTCAAAACGAGGCAAGTGATGTTCATTAAGTAATTTATGAAAAGGTCTATTGTCACGAATCTATATAACAGACCCAGTGGTATCCACTATCTGGAAAAACAATTACTAAATACTCGTTCTATGTAAGAAAGGATATACAGGCGAAGGTAAACCTAATTTCCAATCAATTTGTCAAGATCAAAGCAGTAGAATTCGAAATCAGTATCCTTTCAAAAAAACAGGCGATAGCCAAACCCTCTTTCGATTTAGCTCATTCAGGTTTTCCTCACTACACACAAGCTAAAAAACAGCCCCTTCTCACAGACCCGGTGGGAATTTATCAGCCAGTGGGCGTAAAAATAACGGACCAAAACTCGATGGGGATTGATATTCCTATGTTTTTTATGGCTGGTGGTTTGAATTCCATTGTTTTCTAGCCAGAAGATTCAGTGGGGATGGAAAAGATAGCACAATATTTTGCAGTGGGGATTTGCTTATCTGATTATTTTCAGTGGGGATAAAAATCATAGTATGATTTTCCACTGAGGAAAATATTTTGGCCAATTCTTCCAGTGGGAAAAGGGTTCCCAGTGAGTCTATGAGAAGGTGTTAAAAACCTCTCACTGGATAAATGAGACACCGCTTGTTTCTTAAAAACTCCAAGAGTTCTCAATTACGTTACATACTATTCGAGAAATAAGCGAGTTTACCTCAATCTACGAACGGACTCTTCAACGGATAAATGATCATATTCATCTTTCAGTTTACCAAGGAATGCTTTGTGATGTTCATCGGACCCAGGCCTCAACCCACCACCAAAGATTCCACCAATCATGGTGCAGAATACCAATGGTAAGAACAATACAGTGCTTCTTCGATACATCTTGTTCTGCAAAATAATGTATACTAAGATCTAATTTTATATTTATCAGGTCTTAATAAACTTTTTACTTTGAGTCAGTCGATACCAGTTGCTTATACGATATTCCGAACAGAAAAAGACCAAGTCAACTGTTCAGACTAATCATCTATTTAACACGAAAAATTCAACAACGTCAAATATTTCTATCGATTTTCTAATCTTTATAGTAACAAACTACAATTCGATGATAGAAATTCGTGTTCCACCGTTATTCAGATACGTAGCCAAAGGAAAAACATCTCCCTCAGAGAACAATCAATACCAAATATGGAGTTAAAATAAAAGGTATGAACTCTCTGTTTGAGTGTGTGTTTTTAGTTTTGGGTAAATAGAAGATTCTTCGTATCAGATAGCAAATATTTGGTCAACCTGACCAAACATTGTTTTTGATCAATATTGTAATTTTCCTTGATACTTTATTTTAATTTAACTGTACGTAAACCAACTAAACCATTAGAAACATTGAGTATTAAGCCCGAAGGGCTAGAGTAGAATCTCTAACCTTTCCCAGGCAAGAAAAAGTGAAGCCACTTATCCCATCCAGAACGCGCCTAAAACACGCCGTAATCATGACGACGGGTTGTATCTAGCGGTTCCTTTGTTTTCAAGGACTGCGTTTTTTTAAATCTAGTGATGGATTTAACTTTAAATCCGACGTTTGTGTAAAAACCACGCGCGCGTGTTCTAGATGGGAAATTACACTGTCTGCACCCCAAAATGTCGATGAATTTTGTTTTCTTTCTGACGCCTCAAATAATCATTGGAAATACAAAAATGAGCCTAATAACACTTATTTGTCACCTAAAGATTCTTTCCCAATGCATAATTCCATTTTAAACCATTGTGGATAAAAATCATTCAAGCCCGAACTTTCATTTTTTAAAGTTACTGCACCCCAAAATGTAGGCTAGCCTTTTTCCGTATAACTTCTAGTGAAATTAATAAATCTTGTTGATTTTTTGTATGGTAAGACCTAATACAACACAGAATCGACATAAATTTTAAAAATAAGGGAATTGATCCAAAAAATTGTCAAAAATCTAAATTGCTTTTCTACTGCACCCCAAAATGTAGGTGTATTTTTGCGTGTTTGCAGAAAAAAGCAGAAAAATTACATCAAAATTTATGTTTTTTTGTAAAAAAGTTTTTAACCGGAGACCTTCTGTCAAATTATCAAAAGAAAACCAAAAATTTTGCTTCGCTTGGTGTTTCAAAGTAGCATTTTAATCAGTTTTAGTTCCGTTTTTCACGGAAAAATTGCTACTTTTTGACGATTTTGACGTCAGTTTTGTCAAAATTTCGAAAAATGAGGGTGCTTCAAAATGACATATCTTTTATTGGGTTCGAGCTACCAGCATAAAATTTTGACACAATGTTCAGGATAAACAGGGCTTTAAAGTCGACCCTAGTTTTTAGGACTTATCTTTTAGTCTTGGTGTACCAATTTTTATTTGATTGAAAATTTGACCGAAAATTCAGACGTCACTTTGGAAAAACATCTCTGGTTTCGCAAGAAAATTATCAAAATAAGCGATGAATTCGATTTAGATAAGTTGATATATTCATAGGCTATCCATTTCCAAAGTTTTCTGGCTGCAAACACGTTGAAAAAATTTCAGTGGACGTCAAACCAAAAACCTACATTTTGGGGTTCACACACATTTTGGGGTGCAGACACTGTAGTGGCTTCATTTCCCATCCAGAAGTCTCGAGTCTTGCCCTTCGTGCTTGGAACTCGATGATTAGAAAGGATCTAAAGGATCGAAGGATCTTTGGGTCACTCGTGGTTGTAACTCTAATATTAAATAAATTTCATTTGGGCTAGAGACTAACGAGGTTTATCTGTTGGGTGTTATGCCAAGATTTTGATCTTGAGCAGCTTATTTCTTATCAGAGTCGCCCTAGACGCCAATTAGATAAAACCCGAAAAATTAGCCTATCCTAAGTTGACCACCTGGTCAAATAGCCCAACAAAATGGGTGGTCGAATCACTGCAAGAAAATTGGCTTTGTTAGTGAGACTTAAAGTCTATTCACGATAAGTGTGCACTCTTTTTTCATTTACTTATAACTTTTGAAGGAATTCTTCAATCTTTATAAATTTGGTATCATTGGAAAGATATTAGTTAGTGGAACAATTTGAAATAAAAAAATCTTTAAAATAATTCTAAAAATGAAGATGAAAATGAAGAAGAAAAAAATGAAGATCTTGTAGAAAAGTGCTATAACTATCATTTTCACTGAAGTGAAACCTTGATTATCGAACATCATCACTGTGAAAAAATTTCTCAAAAATAATAATTCAGTCAAAAGATATCAAACAAAGTTATAAGCTAATTGACGTCTAAAAACGCTGTTTTCTGCTGATTTCTGCTGTTTTTTGGGGTCAATCACTTATTAACTTTGTATCATAACTTTGTATTGAATAAATATTTTAGTGAAATTTCTTCACAGTGATGACCTCCAAAGATTAAAGAATCTCTCCAGTGAAAATTTATAGTTATAGCACTTTTCTACAAGATCTTCATTTTTTTCTTCTTCATTTTCATCTTCATTTTTAGAATTCTTTTGAAGATTTTTTTATTTCAAATTGTTCCACTCACAAATATCTCTCCAACGATACCAAATTTATAAAGATTGAAGAATTCCTTCAAAAGTTATAGGTAAAAGAAAAAAGAGTGCACACTTATCGTGAATAGACTTTAATTCCAATTTCTTGTGTATTTTCTCTGACACTTTACCCCCGTATTCCAATTAAAGCTGACGTCAATTTGAAAAATAATTTATTTGTTGACGTCAAATAATATTCCTAATACTGACATCAAAAATTGGTTTTCTTGTAATTATAAAATTTTCAAATATTTTTTCGATTCGATTTAAGGCCTGGTTACACTATCACCTTTCTTACTTCTTTCCCTCGAAGTAAATCCCTAAATACTAACTAATAAATTTATAAAAATGTTTCAATCAAAACTTTCTCGAGCCTTTAAAATCTACAATCATGGCCTTAGGGTGTTTTTAGCCGAACAAGCATATTGCTGCAATGTAGTTTTTTGGAAGTCTGGTAGTGCGTCATGTGAATGTATTTAAACATTAAACGATATCATGTGCTAGCATGTACAAAGCGATTTGTATCGTTGATTTTCAGAGGCAAAAAATCATGCAGAGGGCGTCTTTTTTTTCTTTTCACGGTACAATTTTTGCCTTCGGAAAAACGTGATGCCCGGTTATTAGTAAAAATGACGAGAATTTTTCTTTCTAAATGCTAATTTTATTCTAACAACGTCAAATATTCCAACGTTCTCGCTACAAATGAAAATTGACGTCAGTCAATTCAATTCAACTATTTGACGTCAATTTCGCTGAAAACTGCCTTTAAAAGGAGTGTGATGTGTCCCAGTGTGAAGTTTCAAATCATTCGATCGAACTTAAAGAAGAACGAAGAAGAACAACATCATGGCTGAGTGCTACATCATCACCTTTGCCTACATTGAAAGTAAGTTGAAATGTTTTGTATATGTTTATATGTTAAGCTAGCATTAGACCTGTCAACCAGTCTTGTGAGGCTCACATGAAAGAATTACCCAAAGAAGAAATATCTAAGCCTGAGATATCGGAGGCCGAAAATTGAAATTGATTGAAATATCTGAATGAAAAATGCGAGAAAAAAGTGTTAGTGCTAAAAAATCGCTGCTATCGGAACGTTTTGATAGTAGTCTCTATAAAGCTATCACAACTTTACTACAAAAAACCCGCTCTGGAAGCATAATCCGTTCGTGAATTTTTCTCTGTTCGAAATTTTCGAAAAAAGTGTTCTTTCGAGTGATTTTTTTAACTGTCTGTTGTTGCTTATCTAAAAAAACTGTTTTACTTTATTTTGCAGAACTACCGAACGAGCTGATCGAAATGATCTGTCTTCAATGTAATGCTGGTGATCTCATCTCTTTATCACAGACCAACAGAAAGTTCTACATCTTGGTCACTCATATGGCCACCTGCTGGAAAGAACTATGCAAATCCGATTTTGATATCCAACTTTCAACAATCGGGAAATTTTCATCGTATCGGGAAATCTATAAATTATTATATTGCTCACGAATGTTAATGGGATGTTATACATACGGTCGTTATTTTAACGACCAGAAACTAAAAATGCCGGATTGGTTAATACACTGGGCCGCTTTAAGCCGCCAAACTCCAACCATGAGATACGGTAAGCACCGTGTTAAGGGGAAAGTTCGAGGAAAATTTCTTCACCAATTCGCTGATTTCCCTTACGGAAGAATCAAGAAAGTTTATAAATTGAATCAAAATGATCTGGGGAATTTTCCTATTGAGCGTGCTTTCAATAGAACTTGGTATTTTTCTTATGAATCTATCAAAAGTGCGGGGTCTATTAAACATGGTAGCCAACAGAAATTTACTGAATTTCTATTGGATAAATGTCATAGATCACGTGGTTATATTATGCGAAACCATCAAAAAATACTTCGAGTCAATCCGTTACCTCCTTTATAAGTGAGTGTACTAAATTATAACTTATTTAAAAAGATATGTAAATTGCTTGTAAATATTCTTGAAAATAAAGAATCTAGAAATATATCCCTTATTGAAATTTAAAACAATAAAACTTGTCTTCTTCATTTGTTTTATTTATGCCCATACCATATCGCCATCCAAGTAAATTCATATGGTTAGAACCGATACTAAACTGAGGACTGCAGAGTGAGTTTCGAACGGTCATATCTCAAAAACTAAGAACCTCGTAAAAATATCAAATCTAGAAAGCCTGATTTGGGACGACGCTCCGATGCACGAGATTTTGGGACTGTTGTTTTAAAATTGATTTGATACGACTGCATTATTTAAAATCAATTCTAGGGCTCTGGCCATAGTGAATTTTCAACTTTGCCATATACAAAATATAGATTCTGTCTGATGTAATCAACACAACTATAACATGTTATACATTTTCTGTTAAGACAAGTCTTCCTGAATCTGAAAATTTAAAACTCTCACTGAAAAATCTGATAAAGCAAAAAATGAAGGCTTTTGCGAAGAAGAGTATTTCAACTTTGAAGACCTTATCAAAAGCGGTTTTTGGCCAATTTTTGGAGTATACCACAGATTTTGACTTATTTACCGGATTCTCCGGCGGCATCCCGCTGTTTACCGTTGTATCTTCTATTATTTTTCCTGTATCTATTGTTTAAAATGAACCGCCGCCGCCGCCGGTAATACACGAATACCGACGGAAACCCGCGGACTACCGCAACATAACTCTAAGCTCAATCGAAGAGTCTAAATTAAAAACCCGCCGCCCGCCGCCGGTAAATACACCAATACCGACGGAAACCCGCGGACTACCGCAACATAACTCTAAGCTCAATCGAAGAGTCTAAATTAAAAACCCGCCGCCGCCGCCGGTAATACACGAATACCGACGGAAACCCGCGGACTACCGCAACATAATTCTAAGCTCAATCAAAGAGTCTAAATTAAAAACCCGCCGCCGCCGCCGGTAATACACGAATACCGGCGGAAACCCGCGGACTACCGCAACATAATTCTAAGCTCAATCAAAGAGTCTAAATTAAAAACCCGCCGCCGCCGCTGGTAATACACGAATACCGGCGGAAACCCGCGGACTACCGCAACATAATTATAAGCTCAATCAAAGAGTCTAAATTAAAAACCCGCCGCCGCCGCCGGTAATACACGAATACCGGCGGAAACCCGGGACTACCGCCAACATAATTCTAAGCTCAATCAAAGAGTCTAAATTAAAAACCCGCCGCCGCCGCCGGTAATACACGAATACCGGCGGAAACCCGCGGACTACCGCAACATAATTCTAAGCTCAAAAAAGCTATAAATTCCAAATCCAGGATACGTCATTTACCGGCGGGTTGCCGCAAAATACCGCAAAACCCGGCGGCGGCGGCGGTAAATTATTTTGATGTAAAATATCATTTACCGGCGGGTTGCCGGAAAATACCGCGAAACCCGGCGGCGGCGGCGGTAAATTATTTTGATGTAAAATGTCATTTACCGGCGGGTTTGCCGCGAAACCCGGCGGTGGCGGCGGTAAATTATTTTGATGTAAATTGTCATTTACCGGCGGGTTGCCGCAAAATACCGCGAAACCCGGCGGCGGCGGCGGTAAACTATTCTAATGAAAAAAGGCTATTAATTTTACACATGATCTGACGAATGAGAAATACCGCCGGGTTACCGCCGGACTACGCGGTAAATAGATTGATATCTGTGCCTAAATGAATTTTTGATCCCAACATTTTGTAGGAAAACAGTCATAATTTTTTATAAATCAATTTAGAAAATTGTTCCGCCATTTGAAATAGTTCGATTCTTTGTGGACAATTTAAAAATATTTCCAAAAAAAAAAGGTTAATTACCCATTAAATGTTACCATCTTTTGTAAAAGAGTGTAGTATAACATTTTATTAACGTCTTTTTAAAGTTCACAACGTCACTTTTAAAATTAAATTCTTATTTACTCTTGACAGAATAAATTACCAAACAACTTATAAAGGCAGTTATCTGTTGAAAATGTTAAGAAACTGAAAGCAAAAGTTCTTCTGATTTCTTAATAAATTTTCTGACTATGATCAGAGTTCTTAAAAGATATCGGGGGAGGTTACTTGGTCAAAACAGTAGACGGATATGTGCGAGCCATACTCTTGTCTCCCGAATAGACGTCCCCCCCGCTAATAGACGATATCGGCTTTCGATAAATGCAATGCATTCTGGTTTCTAGGGACTCTCAAAGGAATTATAATAGATCAATTATAATAGATTATAATTCCTTTGAGAGTCCCTAGAAACCAGAATGCATTGCATTTATCGAAAGCCGATATCGTCTATTGTTAAATGAAAAAAAATCCACCCTCCCCCTCCGCTCTTATTAAGACCTCCCCCCCTACTAATATAATTCGAATAATTTAATATTTTATTACAGTGTAGATAGACCTTAAACTAAAAATTTTCTTTTTTGTTGGTATTGGTTCTTATTTTACGTGTTCATTTGTTAAAGTTTTTTTTTGTTATTGAAATTGATATCAGTTTAAAAAAATTCTGTGTTCAAATTACCCCTCCCTCTCTTATTCCATCCCCCCTGCTAATTAGAATTTAGAAAATTTTCCTACCCCCCTGCTTATTCAGACCCCCCCCCCCCCCCCGTCTATTCGGGAGACAAGAGTAAGGGAAATATACTACGGGAAATATTACGCCTCTATTATTACATAGGTTTATAAGGGGGGGGGGGTTTTCAGGGGTCTTAAATACCGTCATACCGACAAAATTTTGGGTCAAATACCGTAATACCGTTGGTGAACGAAGCCTAATACCGATACCGATATTATATTTATGTTTTTTTCGAAAATAATGAATTTTCAGTTATCAAATCTATTGTGTAGTAACAAATTAAAAACTGTACAAACAAGTCTTGTACTTTATGAGGCCCCCCAGTCAACCCTCAATTCAGGTATTTACGCACAAATTTTTGCCAATTCACGTATTCACGCGCGAAAAAAACATTTTCACGTTTACGCACCTTTTTACTTTTACATCTTTGGTTAAACGATTGTGACCTTATTGGGCTAAATTTAACCTTTTTACGGTCTCTTTTAAACAGATTGACTATTCTTATACCAAACATTTTCGCCAATATATAAAGTTTTTTGCTAGTTTTGTGACCTTATTCTCGATATCGTCGACTTTTTGAGGCCTCTTTTACAGCTATTTAAGCTTTCATAAAGCAATATTTTAGGTCTGCCGCGCCGAAGTTACTTGCTTGTTACAGGAGGCAAATACAAAATTAAGCCTTTTCCCCAATAATTTCTTCCTCGCAGACCGTAAGATGTCTTTTATATTGAGAATTAATTTAAAATCGAGGTTTGGGCCAATCATGGTCTGAGAAGGCTTCATAGTGGTGCTGTGGTGCAACTAAAGGACGCGAATTCTAAAGTTTAACCCCCCCTATCGGAGGAAAGAAAAAAATTTTCGAAAGTTTCGCCCTCTTTTGTTATTGAAAAACAGCCTTAATACGCTATTGTTAGCCAAGTATACCTTGTTTGGTCACGCAATTTTTGATTTTATTTAACACTGACCATTTGTTGGAAAAAAGAAAAATATTGTACGGTGAGCGACGTACCTGCCGTACCCGGTGCGGCGTTCCAAGAGTTTCGCCCAAGAAAAAATTTAAAATTTAGAATGCCTAGATTGCCTGAAAACGCATCATGTGCATCATGATGTGAATTGTTTTTTAATCGTTCGATGCTGCACAAAATGTTTTTAGAACTACCTGCTTTTACTAATTATTGAAGGAGTAAATACCTTTACTGTCTCTAAGTTCTGCAGTATCAGTGTATTGTATTGTAGTAGCAATATAAGTGAATACGGAGAGACGACCATATCATTTAGTACTGGCGGAGAAAATTCTATCTAGACTCATTCGTTGGATGCAGTATTTGCATCACAAAAGTTGTCATTTAAAAAATGCGCCAGAAAAATAACGAAAATATTTGTTTAGATATCGTAAAGTTTTTGCTTATTTTGAGTAACCTCATAATAATAATAATATGCCTAGCCTCGGTGTCGAGTAAAATACTAACAAGTTTATATACATATGTCTACTACAAAAGGGTAAATACTATGAAAACTATCTTCTTTTTTGTTTTCTTCGTTCATAGCTCTGAATACGTTTTTCATTTAACTTTGTACATACTTTCTTTGTACCAGAGCGCCATCTAGTTCTGTTCAAAGCAAGTTCTTGCCACGTTTCTAACAAATCTCCAATTTTCAAGAGAGATTTAATATTATCTTTCTATCGGAGTTTAGGTCTGCCGATTGGTCTGGAGCCATCAGTTCTTTCTCCATATAACAACATTTTCACGTGTCGACTATCATCCATCCTGACAACATGCCCAAGCCATCTTAACTTGCTTTTGGCAAGCGAAATCTCAACATCTTCTACGTTTGATCTTTTCAGTACGTCTTCGTTGCTGACAAAATCATCCCATTTAATTTTCAAGATGGTTCGTAGATGCCGTTGTTGGAATGTACGAAGTTGACGGATTTCGTGAGCGTATAGTGTCCAGGTCTCACTCCCATACAATAGAATTGGCATGAGACATTGCTTGTATACACTCAATTTGGTGGATATGGTAAGGTCATGATTATTGAACACACGCTGTTTCAAACGTCCATATGCACAGGATGTTGCCTGAATGCGTGCTGTAATTTCCTCCCTCAGCGTGCAATCAGATGAAACGAAACTTCCAAGGTATTTGAAGCGGTTGACATTCTTTAACGGTGATTCGTTGACAAAAAATATGATTTCAGGACCGATGCACATGGTTTCTGTCTTCTTAACATTTATCATAAGTCCGAAACGAATAGAGGTGAGATTGTAGGATGTAAGAAGCGTTTGCAATCCAGGACCTGTATTGCTAGCGATGGCAATATCGTCGGCGTATTGAGCTTCACGAAGATACTCAAGGAAGACCTTTGATTTTGCTTTAAGTCTTCTCAAGTCGAAAAATTTGCCATCAGTTCGGAATCTGATCAGTACTGAGTGTTCGTGTTTGATGTCTTTGTAGGCAACCCAAAGTAGAATAGCAGCGTAGATACCGTATAAAGTGGGAGCCAGCTTTTACAACCTTGTGTGACACCACTGTTGTAATTGAAAAGGTTTGACAATTCACCATCGATTATGAGGCGCGCTTCAACATTCGTATAAAGCATTCTGATCAAGCTGACAAGTTTCTGAGGACAACCAATTTTTTCAAGGATAGCGAAGAGTAGGGGACGATCAACGGTATCAAAGGCTTTGGTGAAATCGATGAAAGCGATGTAGAGGTGGCATTGCTGTTCGCGGGTTTTTTCCATCAGTTGACGTAGGGTGAATATACCATCGACTGTTCCTCTACCGCTTCTGTAGCCGTATTGCGATTCAGGGTATACATTAGGAAGCAGGTTTTGAATTCTTTGTAAAACAATGTCTGCGATGACTTTTCCCACTGAACTCAATAGTGATATTCCACGGTAGTTACCACACTCACTCCTATCGCCTTTTTTGAAGAGGATACATATGTTCGGGTTGATCAATTCTGCTGGAATGTTGTCATTCTCCCAAAAGATATTGAAGATCTCCAATAGGTATTCTCGAAGTGCTTCACCTCCAAAAACAATGATTTCCGGAAGGATCCCATCTGGACCAGGGCTTTTTCTTAATTTTGTGCTTTTCAGTGCCTTATCAATTTCATCTCGAGTAATTGGTACAGCAAGTGAATTGTCGATAGGAAGCTGCGAACTTCATTCAGAACGGATTCGTCAGTGTCCGATCTGAGGTTAAGTAATTCAGAGAAGTGCTCGACCCATCTTCTTTTGATTTGAGTTGCGGTAACCAAAAGCGTACCGTCCTTGGAGCGTATCTGATTAGTAGACTTGGATTTAGGACCGTATATTTCACGTAAAGTCGCATAAAAGTCTCTAATATTGTTCTCGAGATAAAACCTCTCCATCTGATTAGCTTTTTCAACAAACCAATCATTTTTCATTTGACGAATACGTTTCTGAAGCTCGTTTCTATTAAGATGTTTGTTTCTTAGAAGAGCAAGAATCTGCACATCATTATCATCAAACCAATCGTGAGATACTTTCTTTGCTTTTTCAGAGATCAGTTCGGTGGCGGATTGTAAAGTAGTTTTTAAGGAGTTCCAGTCACATGGTCTACTCACGAGGTTGTTATTGAGGTAATCTTGTAGTTGCTTTATTTTATCTGCGTTCATGTTCAAGAAAGGTTTTCGAGGTGGTTTTTTACCTTTTCTTCTCTTTTTAAGGGAGAAGGAGCATCTACAAATTAAAAGTCTATGGTCGGTGAAACAGTCAGCACGGATATCGACTTTAGTGACATTGATGCTATGCTTTGCCGATGTGTTGGCGATAACGTGATCGATTTGGTGCCAGTGTTTGGAACGTAAATGTTGCCAGGCGTTTGGAAGTTGAAACATTGATCCCATAACAGTAAACTCATTCTCGGTACAGAAATTAAGAAGCATTAAACCGTTTAAGTTCATTCGTCCGACCCCATGTTTACCTATAACACCAGGCCACATTTCTGAATCTGCCCCAACACGCGCATTAAAATCGCCCAAAATAATTAGGTTATCATCTTTGCTGGAGTCGACAACGTTGTTAAGTTGACTGTAGAAAAGCTCTTTCTCCTCCTGGGAACGTTGCATTGTTGGACCATAAACACTCACAAGGTGAAGGTATTCTCCTGACGCAAGTTCGAGACGTAAGCACATTACTCTGTCGGATATCGGTTTCAGATCAAGGGTAACATGTGACAAAGTATTTGCGATAGCGAAGCCCACACCTGCTTCCTTCTTGGTACCACCACTCCAGTAGATCGTATAATCTTTTTCAACTACGTTACCGGTCGACTCCCTACGCACCTCACTGAGGGCACAGATATCAATGTTGGCAGAATGAAGTTCCTTAGAAATAATAGTTGTTGCTCTTTCTGGTCTGACTGACTTATCACTGTCGTTAGTCGTACGTACATTCCAAGCGCCAAGTTTCAAGTTCTGTTTTCTGTGATACGGAATTCGCTCATTTCTCACCACAACCGTATCTTGCGGCACATCGGTTATCCCGGATGCGGTAACATTATCCTGACTATCGTAAGCAATCATCATAAAAAGTGTTAGCAAGGCTGCCCCGAATGATGACGACATTGATTGGGGCAAGACCAATGTCCCTTGGCAAGAGGTCCCGTGAGTCAGCGGCAAAGCATAGCTAGGACGGCTGTAGGGAAAGCTTGTTGCGCGGTCGCCAGAGTGAATGTCGAGTTGACGGTTCAAAAACTGCCATGCCAGATGTACTGCCGAGTTGACGAGATACACTGCCGTTGCCAGAACTGGAACCGAGTTGATAACCAGAACTGCCGCTGCCGTACCCTGACAAGGGGGGCTACGGGTGGGATAACACAGGCCCAACTGTGAACACCCAGGCTAGTGGAGGGGAGGAGTCGCCTTATTTCTCCATTCTAGAGCGGGACCTCAGGTCCGGCCCTAGCCACTGCCCTAAGGGTAAGTAAAGGGTAAGTAAAAAGGCCCAATACCGTCATACCGTAAAAGTGAAACCCCCCCCCCCCCTTATAACCTTTTTCATACCTCAAAAGTCCCTCAAAGAGTTAGAAAGATTTTATTGAGCAGTTTGATTGATAGGTTCAATCACAAGAGTTATTACTAAATTAATGCATCAAAAGTTATGGCTGTTTTTTTAAGAAAAAATTGGATGAAAAATTGGTCAAAAAGTACTATTTTCAAGATTTTGAGACAAATAAGCTTCTAGAAAAATTTTCTGCAAATCTATTTTTAGTTCGGTGAAAGATGCACCATCTACCGCAAAATAAAATTCAAAAAATGTTGTTTTTTCACCAAAAATAAGCTCTTCAAAGTTGAAATACTCTTCTTCGCAAAAGTCTTCATTTTCTTCTTCATCAAACTTGAGCAATATCTTAGAGATTATGTTGATGGAAACCCTCAATTTTCCTCAATTTTTATCTTTTTTCGGCTTTCCTGATATTTTTACTAGGCGTGTTGCCCGAGTTGCTTGGTGAATTAATCTTATTGTCACTGTTCGGCGCTCGGTTTTTGGTAATCAAAAGGGAGCTATCTCTGGGGATCAATGTCGCGAAGGAAGCGAGTTAAGTGTAGGCTAAGTGTTACACTGGAGTCGTTTATAATGCGTGTAATACAGTAGTATATGCGTTATATAATAATACGATTATTGTTACGGGATTTAGTTTGTTCCCTCTATTACTTTTTGCTTTACCAATCTTTCGGTCATTTGAATGAAAATAAGGGATTGAAGATGATTGAAATTTTAATCGAATTGTACATAAACTTGATGCCGAGTAGGGTTCGAAACTTGGATCTCTTGGAGGACAGAAGGACTTTATTAACAGGTTGACAGGTTGTAAATCACCATGTTTCAATCATCGTATTTGTCAAAGTTTAAACTAAAAAGACCAATGGTAAAAATTTTTCGGAAAAACCCAATGTCATAAATACCCCCACGTCTCAATCATCTTATTCTTACACAAATAGTCTCCTCAATATTATAATAATAATGAACGGGTTATACGAAAAGTTTATCAGTGTTTTTTTAACTCTTTCGGTCTTCAAATATTCGGGGCGATGCAATGTGCCGTTTCATCGAATAATTTTCGTTTTTTTGCTAGGCGTATTGTATATGTGCTGTTTGGTGAGTTAACTTCGTTGACGCTATTGAGAGAGTATTTTTTTCATACATAAGATAGATGGAGCTATCTCCGGGGATAAATTACCTGAGCAATATCGAAGAGATTATGTTGATGGAAATCCTCTGTTTTAACGCCCTGAAACGCACTAATTCTTTTTTATCTCTTTTTCGGCTTTCCTGATATTTTTACTAGGCGTGTTGCTCGAGGTTGCTTGGTGAATAAATTTTGTTGTCCCTGTTCGGCGTTCAATTCTTTGGCAAATGAAAGGATCTCTTGGGATCAATATCGCAAAGGAAGCGAGTTAAGGCTAGGGTAAGTGGCGAGGGAGAAAACGGGACAATTTTCAAGCTTTCCAACTTCGTTACCTAGAAACGAGTAAAGAAATAAAGTGAAAAAAGGTTGCGGTATTTCCCGTCACCAAAAGCATAAGAAAACTTTTTAACAAAAGGCGGGCATTAAGTTTATGAGTTTGCAAACAGTGCCATTAAGATTCGAAAACCTGATTGTGTAACTAATTAGTTATTATATCACACCGTTCTCGTAACCTCATCTATTCTGATTCCTTGTTTAGAAAATTTGTGGTTTCTGCATTTTCTTTCTTGAAACGAAGCAAAAACCGAGACAACCCCATGGTTACTATGCAAAAAAAGAAGAAACTCATTTCCTCTGTTTAACGACCGTCGGCAATAAAAACGTTCCATAATCTCAATAAAATGATTCCGCCAAAGTGACACAGGCGTTTTTTTTTCCGCCACTATAATGGAGGGCTGTTCACTCCTTATAGAGAGGAATATTCAAAGTTCTTACAGGGTTAGGCATTTCACCCTCCCCCTGCGAGAGGAAGTGTTTAGAGAAAGCCATTAGGGCGCTAATACGGAGCATGAATGGACGGCTCTAAACGAAATCGGACATCTGCGGCTTCGATTTAATTAAACATTAGATAAGGGAACTCAGGTATTATATAAGTAGTTCTTGGCATTTAATGACGGCTAATTTGATGAGCTGATTTAATTAGGCCAATTTAGAATTTCTATGGGTACTACAAGGTTTTAATAGTTAATTAAAATCCAGTTTCTGATTCAATGTCCTTGCTTTGATGAGATATTATCAAGAAAAGTTATTTTGATGTCTCTGTAAAATCCTGTTTTGCGGAAAGGAATTTTGTAATATTTTGCGATGAAAATCTTCATGTGGAAGTCGTAACATTTGAATGAGGAGGCAACAGGAACAAGAAGGATCGTTTTTCTTTCCTGTTTTAATTTCGATATTTTGAAGTAATTCTAATTCTGTAACAAAAACAGACATTGTAAATACTTTAAAAAGTGAAAAAATTCGTGAATACGATAAACCCGACTAGTGGTCTGAAATTCCAATATACAATAACATACAGGGGAATCTTAAAATGTTGACAAATTCCAGCACGCTGTCCTTTCCAGAAATGATCTTCTTTGAGGAGGGGGTAAAAGAATTCTTCAATCAAGTCTGATCAAGTTGAACCCATAAATTTATAAAGCCCGAAGGGCTAGATGTCGTGTTTTGGCTGAAAAGTGTGCTGAGAGGTTAGGTAAGAAATCCTACCTAGATCACATGACATTACAATAGAATATCAGCGCTTGACCAATAAGAAGCTTCGCGAGTTTTCGAAAACAAAAGTAGAAATATTTTTTATATAATTATTCATTTTTTTTCCTTGGAAGAGCTTAAAGCACAACATCTAGCCCTTCGGGATTTACAGAGATCTGTGTTTGAACCCCATTTTCTTGAAGCGTTTGTGTTGTTCTTTATTGACAGGTGTCATCGATTCTATGACTCAGCGTTCTGGAACATCTGGCTATTCTTAATGATTTATTCTCAGCAGCTTTTCGCGGCATTAATCAGCGAAATGCGATAAGACGTAACAAACAAATTTGTCATTGAAGTTATTTAAAATTCACTCTAATGACATACATACGAAACATAAATTAGAAATATTAGCTTTCAATGAAAAAGAATTTGCGAAATTTATTAAAAATAGAAGAAATATTGTCGATGTTTTGACACTGTTAAAGAAACATTTTTTCTTATCTTGACGACGAGGAAGTAGAAACATTGATTGGTGGAATTGTCATTACTCATCCAATCAACCAATTACCGGAAATATTACGCCTTTATTATTACAAAGGCTAATTAAGAATTTTTGATATCACATCTCGTAAAAACGATTGGATAGGATATAAGATTCGTCCTGTCTTCACTCATTTTCATTCTTCTTCCAACATCCTTGGTGTGATAAGGAAGGCAACGAATAAAAGAGAAACATAAAAATACGTGATTATATTTAGAGGTTTTTTTTTATTTTTTCATAAAGATTGACACTGTTGATATTGGTTGGTTTGTTGTTAGATTTATAGAAACGTTAAAGGAATAGCAAGGTGTAACAAGAGAGGATGAAGCTTCTGGTAACTTTGTGTTTCTTTGCTGTCTTCAGCTACAATGTCGCTTTACCAGCGACAACCACCGCTCACAAAGCAAAATCGACTATTCCTGTAATTACGACGACGGTTGCTGCTCCTACTGAACCTGAAACCACGACTGCTGCCCCTACCACTACAGCTGCTGCTCCAACCACCACGGCTGCTGCCCCTAAAACGACAACTGCTGCCCCTACCACTACAGCTGCTGCTCCTACCAACACAACTGCTGCCCCTAAAACGACAACTGCTGCCCCTAAAACGACAACTGCTGCCCCTACCACTACGGCTGCTGCCCCTGAAACGACAGCTGCTGCTCCTACCAACACAACTACTGCCCCAACCACCACAACTACCGCCCCAACCACGACGACAACGACTCCTACACCGACAATCAATCGTAAGTCCTATTGTTTATTTTATCTGCTAAATAGAAATGTCCGCCTTTTAGAAACTTTTCAATTCTGTGCTCTAATCTTAGGTACTATTAAGGGTTTCAAGTATGTAAAATTTTGGTCCGAATTGCTTTTCTAGAGACACTAGGACATGGAAGAACAAGAGAATGATTATTTAAATGCAACAATTTAGTTTTATGAATCATAGTAGTCTTGAGGTCCATGTCATTTTCATGATGTAAATAAATTCACGAATGGATAAAGGAAGCGCTCCAAACGTCTATAAGCGATTTGTTCAATTAAACTTTCAAGAGTTTAAGAAATAGATAGTTTGGATAAATCAATCCTATCTATTTCTTTTTAAGTCTATGTTATGATCAGTTTGACCGTTGATGTCCCCTGATTAGAGAGGAAAAAAGTAGCGTTTTGGCCATTTCGTGCAAAAAAACGGTCCGCTAATGTCCACCTTTTAGAAACTTTTTTATGAGGATTTGACTAGGAAATGGCCGGGGAAAATAGAATTGTCCACCACTAGTCAAAGGTGTCCGCCAACTTACGCTTATAGCATTTTTAAGCTTCCCTATTTTCTCATCGATATCCTAAGTTCCCTTTCTTAATTCCTTGGTAAATTCGGCTGATGGTTGCTATTTAGTTGCCATTAATTTCATTTGTTGGATTCATCTAGGTCGATTCTTGATGATTTACATGAGATGAATAATTTTGGTTGGTTTTCTTGTATATTGACTTATGGACGACTTATCAAGATACTTATTAAGAGAAGAATTCATTTTCATAAAATTTTATTTTTTAACCTTCTTATATTTCTACTACCAATTTATTGCAGCATTTTGTATTGGTAAAGTCGAGTTCAACGCTGATCCAAAGAATTGCAGTCAATTTATTAGATGTCCACGAACCGGTAAACTCAAAGGTCACGCAGTGGTCTACCACTGTCCCCCTACTCTGGTCTTCAATGTTGCAGGTGAATACTGTGATTGGCCTCGTAATGTCAAATGTAAGGACGGAATTCGCCCAACAAAACGCCCAAGAACTACAACACCTCCTAAAGTTACGAAACCAGCAACTACTGCCGCTGCTACAACCGAAGCTCCTACCACTACAGAGGCTCCTACCACCACTGCTAAAGCACCAACCACTACAACAAAGGCAGCTCCCACCACAACAGCAGCCAAAGAGACAACCACAGCAGCAGCCAAAGAGACAACCACAGCAGCAGCCAAAGAGACAACCACAGCCGCAGCCAAAGAGACAACCACAGCCGCAGCCAAAGAGACAACCACAGCCGCAGCCAAAGAGACAACCACAGCCGCAGCCAAAGAGACAACCACAGCCGCAGCCAAAGAGACGACCACAGCCGAAGCCAAGAGACCGACAGCCGCAGCCAAAGAGACGACCACAGCCGCAGCCAAAGAGACGACCACAGCCGCAGCCAAAGAGACAACCACAGCCGCAGCCAAAGAGACAACCACAGCAGCAGCCAAAGAGACAACCACAACCGCTCCAACTACTACAACCACCGCTACAACTACCACCTCTACAACCACCCCTGATCGTGAGTGAAAATTTATTTTTCAAATGGCCCTCTTATCTATTAAGTCCGATCGGTTATATAGTGCTATGAAAATGCATATCAAAGTCGAACGAACTTCAACCGTGAAGTTGACTCTTTGAGGCATCGAAAGTATGAAAAATCATAGGTATTAAGTTATCATTGCTTTGAAATTTCTTCCCATTTATATTATAGCATTTTGTATTGGAAAACCTGAACGAAACATTTTCCCTGGAAGTTGCCACAAATATATTACTTGTATCGATGGTAAAAAAGGAGTGGTCAATTGCTGGTGGTTCAAGTATGACCCAACCCTCAAGAAATGTGTTAATCCACGTAGTGTTTTGTGTAAAGATGGCGAATTCTGTAAGTTGTAAAAATAATTAAAATCTCTAACCAACAAATTGCAGAAGAGTCTAGAAAAGTAAGAGATTGACGTTACCATATTCTACTTCTATAACTACAGAACTACAAAACAGGTTTTGATCTTGTTCTTGTGGGGAATCAAATAAGAATATAATGTCTAGTCATAAGAAAGTAACATAAATTAAACTTCTGAAGGATACAGTATGAGCAAACCTCACATCTTTTTCTGAGGGATGGTGAGTTGACTTTTAAATATTATTATTACTAAAACTTTTGAAAAATATAAATTCTTGATTTCCTTTATGAGAACGGTTATTAACCTAATCAACCCAAAGCCAATTAGTTGCATTCTTTACGTTCATTCTTCTTTACTTTGTAGTCACGACAACAACTACAACTACAACAACGACAACGACCACCCCTTTCACTGGTTCCACCATCCCCACAACTAGGCCCACGACCACCAAAAGTATGTTTCTCCTTTTCAATTCTTTTTGGTTAATTCTATCCATTGGATTTACAGCCCATCGTTATTAAGGCTGAATTTTTTGCTTAGTGTTGTCTTTTTTTGTTATTTGTCTTAAACTCTTCACTTGAATAGAATGATGTGATCGATGAGAAATTTTGAGAAACCCACCAAAATGACATTCGGAAATATCGGTACCTTTGAGCGATACCTATTATAATATATATATATATTTCCCTGTTTTAGGTGTTTGCGCAAAGAGCGGTGAATATTACATTCGCGATGCAAAAGATTGCAGCAAATTTATCCATTGTCAAGGCTCCCGACCAACGTTCAAGACATGTCCTGGTGTCCTTGTTTTCGATGTAGAGAAGAATGTTTGTAATTGGCGTTTCGCAGTCGACTGTGGTGATGGTAAGATATTACAGAAAATACACCACTGTATCTTTTGTTACATCCACCACCATTATCTGACTGTTCAATATTAATAGATTATTGCAACCACACCTTCTGTTAGGAACAGTATCTATGACAGGAGACTGAGATGACCATAATTTAGGCCATTTAGGCAGAATTGAAAAGTGAGAAATTAAAATTACAAAGACAATACTAATTTTAAATCTCTTAAATCCTTTTCATAGATAAACTATAAAGAAAACATATGGAACATTTAAGCCAACAAATCACTATAGGGTAAGGACAACCGTAGGTCAAGCCAAATTTTAATTGCTTTCATTCATCGTATAGCAACAACTGCCGCCCCAGCCACGACCACCACAAAAGCCCCTGCAACAACACGAAAACTAGAAACAACAGTTGCTGCACCTGAAACTACAACCAAAGCTCCCGCAACTACGCAGAAAGCACCAAGAACCACTACAGTCGCTGCACCTGAAACGACAACCGTTGCTGCACCTGCAACCACGACAGCTGCTGCACCTGAAACTACTACCAAAGCACCAAAGACTACAACTGCTGCACCCAAAACCACTACAGTTGCTGCACCAGAAACCACTACCACAGTAGCTGCACCCGAGACAACAGTGAAAATTGTCACAACAAAAGCAAAACCCACAACAACAGAAGCTCAATGTAAGTGGAAGGGACTTTAACATCATATTTTTTTCTTGTTCGATTTATTCATTCCTTCGTGTGATTTTTGAAACTTTAAACGATTTTTAGTAGGGTAGGGAATTCCATTAAAAACAGTCGCTAGAAATCTTGATAATAATGTTCTTCATGTTCTTCTTCGTTATTAACTTATACATGTTTTTTACAAAATTGTTTATCATTACTTTTTTTAGCACTTTGCAAAGGCAAGAGCGGCCCTGTTCCACACCCAAAAGATTGTACAAAATATTTCCAATGTGTCCATGGACGAAGTTACGATCGATCGTGTCCAAAAGGATTACATTTCGATAAAAAGAACGGATACTGTAATTGGCCAGCTGCAGCAAAATGCTCTACACATTAACCAATCAAATTGCATATTCTCAAAATATAGACCAATCAAAATTTTAGATTGACGCCGATATTTTTTAGGCTTTTTTTCACGTTTTATCTTTTTAACAATTTTAAATGACTTAAATTTTATATTTTTTACATTCTTTAATAAAATTTATTAAATTTTTTACTTTGACAATATTATTTTTGAAAGCCTGTTTAGGTAAAAAAGAGAGAATTATTTTAAAATACATTTTATAATTCTTTTTATATTCCCAAGTGTGGCCTTTGTCGGAAGATCAAATTCCGCGGGAGCACTACAATCATGGTGAAAATATATTGAGAATTTAGCTTATTTCCTCGTTTTTCGAAATTTGGAGTTCGATCGAGAAAGTCACTTTTTGGCCTAATTGATAAATATATTCGAGTATTTCAATTCGGGAGGGGTTTATAGGCTTCCAGGCTATATTCTGAGCCCTATTGTACCATTTTTGAACTTTTGGATCTTTAGATTCTAAGCTCTTAAGTCTTATGTCTAGCATTAAAACTCAGAGTTAAAGCTCTACCCTTCCTCCCTAATCTAGAGCGCTTCTAAATCTTTTTTCTAAAATATTACGACTATGATTATAGATTTAAAAACGGTTGTATATGCAATTCAAAACTTTGAAATCGAAAGGGGGAAGATAGGTTTGTAGAAGTTTCAAAAGCCTATTTCCGTTGAAAGGTAAAATTCAGAAAAGTTACGAAAAGTTTAAATGACTGCTGTCGATAAAGAAAGATAGCGAGTTAATATATTCGACAAATCGAAGGAGGCGGTATAAAGCAAAGTTGACACGTTACCAAAACCGCCGTCCACTTTGCTCAACGACGGTAAAATCACCAAAATACAGTCGTCTGTTTAAGGTGATCGAAAGCGATATAGAGCCGTACATCAGCTATCGACTTTGTTTTGCACCTACTTCATTTACCGTCGCCCTTGATATCCTCCGATATATAAGCTCGCTAATAAACTTTAAGGGACAGATTTCGCAAAATCAAAAACTTACTTTTGTGGAAAAAGGCAAATTGTCGAAATAGTCGTGAAAAGTTTAAGTACGATATGACCAGAATTTTCTTGGAAATAAAAGCCTTACTTCTATACGTCTATAGATGATACTTTGGTAAAAATAGTATTTTCAGAATTATAATGGATTCTAAGCACTTGGTCTTGAAAAAGAAATGAAACCACCCCAGCCGGCACACAACGTGACCCGAAGGCTCCTCTTTCGATAGCTATCTACCCGAAGGTAGGGGAGGGCGCCACTCTTTCTCCCTGGATTTCTTCACTTACCCTTGATCCTTCTCTTAGTTGCTGAGCATCAAGCAGAGAGACATCAAGTACCATTTTGGGCATCTTTGGTATGACCCGGCTGGGGGTTGAACCCACAACCTTGCGAACCGTAGCCGGATGCTCTACCACTGTAGTACGGTCGCTGACGGAATCTATTGCCTAAGCCGTGTGTCTTAGCCTTGTAAACACAGGCTTAGTTTACTAGGCTAGCTGAGGAGGTCATTTTTATCGTCCAGGGAGGTGAAAATCCAGGAAAAATCTAAAAGAAGACAAAATTTCAATGGGTAAAAAAGTTGCCAAAAATCCTGCGGGTACCTCAAATTTCAGCCAAAATCCAGTGATTGACCTTCCATATACGACCTCTCCACCAAGGGAGGTAAAATCATTTTTCTGGAATACCAAAGCCAATTTTCAACGGTTCTAAAAAATACTGAAGACTACATGTTAATGAGCATGGGACAGTTCTATTGCTTTCCAAAACAATATGGTCAAAAGTTTACAATCGGAATAAAAAGATAATGTATTATTCTAATATATCAAATCGTCGTAATATCAACCAACCATAAGAGGTCAGTATCGTCAAAAAATATATAATATGATATAATTAGTATAATACAATAGCTAGCGTATAACGATATTGTAATACATTTTACTTTTAGTTTGCGATTTCTTGAAATCACTTAAAGGTTTTGTTTTTAGATAAGAGTGACATCGTTTACTTTACTTTGCTTTACTTACTTAAATTACAAGCTTCTTCACATGGAATTGACACGGATGTGGAGCAATATGGTCAGAAAGAGGAAAAGAAAAACAATTTTCTGCTTATATCAGCACAATATAACAAGAGGCAGACACTGTGTCTGCGTATTGTTATATTATGCTGATATAAGCAAAAAATGTCTTTCTTTTCATCTTTCTTGCTCCACATCCGTGCCAATTCAAGCTTGTGAATTAAAATTGATGAGTAAGTAACCAAACGATATCACTCTTATTTAAAAACAAAACCTTTAATTTTTGGATGAAATTAAAAGCAATAGAAAAGTCAATTTTAATTTTGTTCGTGCTCTTAAGGAATTTTATTAGGAACAAAAAGTATTTGAAAATGAAGTTTGGGAAATACCGTACAAGCTGAGGCAATCAATATCCGAGGTTTAACATATCCATATGATCAGTTTGATTGCGAAACCAGGTTGAAACTAAAAGATTTCTTTGCAAATTGGGGACACAACTAAATGTGTGCATTTGATAGTCCGTTGAAGAGAAGCGAGAGTAAAAAATCACTCACACCGTTCTATAAAATTTATTAGATTTTCTAAATTTCTCTTTTAAAAATTGCCGTCAAAAAATTTGTCACCCATAAAAAATGGGTAAAATCTTTAATTATTGATTATAAATTATTTTGTAAATACAGACACCTGATTATGTCTTAAGTCAAGGTTATAAAAATTGAAATAAAAAACAAAATATGAACACCAAAAAATCTAAGGAAGAAATAAATAATTTTAATTACCAAAGTAAACTCTAAACGAGTTATTTTAAAGAATCCAGATATATTATCTGTGGTCAAATTTTTAAAGATAAAAAAAGCAGTATCATATCCTCAATAAGAAAAGAAGATGTATTAGAAATAATGTTTCGCCTCGTGTTCTAGGGTACAGTCGTTTGTACAATCTCTAACTTAACGTTCAAATATAAGGATAACTCTAGCTTAGAAGGTCCACTTCCTGTCTTATCTTTTCCACATTCTCCAGACAAAAGTTGGTCGTCTGGTTATAAGTCGAGGTTATTAGTTTTTTAGAAGAGGTTCTATTTTCTGGATACCTTGATAGCTTCCATTAATTGAACATGAGATTCCAACATTTGTTGACATTGTTCCAAATATTTGATGTATCTGGCTTGTACCATTTTGTTGTTCAAGTTAGTAGGAGGTTTCCTACATTCACAACCATGAGGACATTCGTAAAGAGCTGGTTCTCTGTTGTACGGCGGTAGTAGGCGATCGAAGGTGGTATCGGAGGTTGAGGAGCGGCCACCAGGAGATACAGGCCCGTACATTTGTCGTTTTCCGTATTGAAAATAAATTTCTGAGGAACCGGAACGTTTCAATGGTCTTGGATTGTAATCATAATCGATGTGTTCTTTCTTGAGCAACGGAGGAGTTGGAAGAGTTGACAATGGGATGTGTCGTTGCTTGCAAGCATCATGGTGGTGTTGTAACGAGTCAATCGTTGTGAACGTTTTACAACAAAAAGCACACGAGAAGAGCTCGTTATGGATACTATTTCGAGCGTGTGAATGTCGCACGTGCGCGCGGATCGAGCGGATCTCACCGAACCCGCAATTGCAGGACACGCAAACGAAAGGTTTGATTTCTGTGGGGTTCGTGTGATCAAACATGCGTCCTGAAAGTGGGATATCGTTACCGGCGAATCTGAAGAAACTACTCTCGGGAGGAGATGGTGGATTGTACGGGCTTCTGGACATCGGGATAGGTCTGCTGACAGGTGATAATGGAGAGTATCGAGCCCGCGATACAGGGGTAGTCATTGAGGGAAAGGTAGGTGACATGGGTGACGCAGGGTCACTGTTCATGGAGTCAGATTCACTACCGTAATCAGAAGATGTAGTAAGGTCTTTCTCATCTTCTTCCATTGATTTTGATTTTGTGATAAATTCGTTAGCTTTGATGACACTGTGTTCTTTACCAGTTGGTGTTGAAGGTGTCTTTCCTGTGAAGAGAAAATGTAGATTATTGACTTTACTGGTGATAAGATAAGACCAACAATTATAGGCGGTTTTAGACCACGTCGAACCTATCAGAGGAAGAGATGTGTAATTGTAATTTTATTGTCTTTTAACGAGCGTTGCACTCCTTGGCATGTTTCCGACATACTTGCTCTATTGTCCTAAATTCGCCAGTGAACAATCGTGTATTATTGACACTTAATTGAACCTTTCTTTCTGGAAAAAGGTTAGCCTAGCATCGGTGACAAATGTGTCTGTTGGTAAGAAATTTCAAAGTGGATCATCTCCCTTTCTTTGGATGAGGGCATCAATCCCTTACCTTCATGTTTTCTCATATGATATTGAAGATGTCCTCGTTGACCAAATCTCTTCAAACAAATTTCACATTGGTAAGGTTTTTCACCAGTATGTTTTCTCATATGAACTTTCAAGTTACTTCTCAACGTGAACATCTTATTGCAGACTGTACATTCATGCTCCTTGATACCTGGTGAAGGAGAATGAAGAATTATCTTTAAAAAACATCCTTCTCAATTCATCTTTGTTAAACTTAGAGTAGTCTTTCATATTTTGGAGAAACTTGATATTTGGAAAAAATTGAGAAATGATATAAAGAAATTTTGAATTCGTATTCCAAAAATAAGAAAACGAGTTTTAGCTATGATGAAACAACCTACTTCTTAGTCTTGGTATTTTGTAAAATGTAAAAAAAACTAAGAAAGATCTACACTTTCTTCTGATATAGGTTTTAGACTTCAAAGTCAAATATCTAACCTTTATGAATGTAGTTACAATGAGTCTTCATTTCAAAACGACTTCCGAATGTTTTGGGACATTCCGGACATTGGAAAGGTTTGTTTCCGGTATGAATGGTCATGTGACGTCCCAAGTGCCAAGCTTGTAAGAATCCTGGAGAAAAAATAAGTTCTGAATGAAAATTTGATAAAATCAATGGGATAAGATATCAGGGTAGAAAATTTCTCGGACAATCGTTTTTCTAAAGGTTACTCACAAAAGAGCCGCTTTTTCGCTAAAAATTAAGAGAAAGTTTTCATTCCCCGTTTATGACTTTTACACAGTTAAAGATGAGGGTAAAAGTATCATCCGAAAAATATTTCCTTTTCAGTTCATTCAATTTCTTTAGATTTGAAAATTTAAAAGTATAATTGCACATTTTACTAAGATTTTACTAAGTACTCTCATCTAATTCAGATTTCATCGAAGGAGTTTTCCTCACCTTTCTTGCAAATGTGACATTGAAAAGGTCTTTCGGAGGTGTGACAAAGTCGATGTCGTTTAAGATGAGATGGTGCATGGAATTTTCGATCACAATCAGGACACTGGAAACGAAGTGGTCTTCCTCCATATGGCTTCTCTAAAACAGTGAGAAAAAAAATAAAAATCACTGATCAGGTTTGTGCAAAGGTTAGTGAAAACACGTGAGAAGTAGAGTAAATGATAGAAAACAACTTTTCTGGATTCAATCTCCAGTATAGCTAACAGATCAGTACGTTCTGTACTCTCAGATTATACAACTTTGAAAGAACAGTAAAATAAAAGTTGATATCTCCTTGGCAAAACGAACCAGATTAATTGTCAATAGCTTACTATTTTTTAACAAAATGACCAATTATTTTTACACAATAAATTTGGGAAGGTTCTATACGATTTTAGTTTAAAAGTCACGAAAAGATATTCTGTAATTCCTATCCAAATGGGAAATATCTTTCGTCTAAATTTAGATTTAAGAAGATTTTAAGATGATAATTATCAACATATCTTTGAAGTTTTAAATAGACATTAAAACATAAGAAGATTTTTTTTTCAATTCAATGCGAGAAGAGCCATTTTATTGCTTCAAAAAAGACCTTTAGAAAAGAGAGGGAAAAATAGGTACTCAATCACGCAGCGCTATTATAAAATCAAAAGACATTTAAATTAGTTTATAATTAGCTAATTTGAATATATATTGTTCTTCATAGCAACAGTCTATCCTCGTTACCAGGGTAACTTAATCTCGATTAGAAACAACGGTGTAAACAAATAAAGATCTTCCCACTCAAGGGGTAATTATCGTTTCGTAATAATTGCCAAAAGCATGCAAGATTGTCATTAAATCAACAACCTAAAGCAAATGCTAAGTATCCATTAATGAGGCTCATAATTTATGCGAATCTGCATAATTTATGCCTATGGAATGGCATGGAAAACACCGTAGGTCATCATAATTTTTTCGATCAGTTTAAATTTAAATCCAAAATCTTGAGGGCTCTGACCATAGTGAATTCTTCATATTTATCGTGTATAAAATGTGTTCTTCTGACTGACGTAGCCAACAAAACTTTACTAAGTTATACATTTTCATTTAGGCTAACTATTCCTGGATCTGAAAATTTACAAATCACAATGAAAAAATTTGATATGGAAGAAAATAAAGATTTTTGCGAAGACAAGTATTTTAACTTTGAGGACCTTATTTTCGGCGAAGAAATAATATTCTGAATATAAATTTTGCACTAGATGGTGTATTTTTAGCCAAAATAGAAATAGATTTTCGAAAAACTTTTGTAAAAGCTTCTTTGTCTCAAAATCTTAAAAATAGTGGCTTTTTACCAATTTTTCATCCCAATTTTTCGTACAAAAATAAACGGTTCTAATTTTTTGAATTAAGAAATTGATGATTTTCGGACAAAGAAAGTCAGCTGTAAGATTTTTTCCGCATTCCCTTACTTCAAAGAACCATTATTACTGGTAATAATCGGATAAAACTTTCTGGCACTGCTTTTGTTTATTTACTATTTAAAACCGTGGAAACACTTCCTGAAAAACTAAGCCGTAATACTATTTTTTTAATCGTCACATCTTTACTGATGATGAAAGTCTATGCAAGATACATTATTGATTCGAAAATTGATGTGACTTCCGATTTCAAGATATCCACAAGGATGATATTGTCAATCATCAGAATTCAATTCACTATGGGTGATCTATTATCAACATGATTTTTAAAAATGTGAAATTTATGTTTTTTTAAGTATTTTTATAGGAAAGGAATGCGACCATTAATTTCTATTTCTACTTTAAAATTCGCAGGATTTTGTCGAATATAATTAGAAGGGATGTAATTTGTAGGTTAAAAAAAGTTGGATTCGTGAATGTTAATTTTTTTTGGCAAACGTTGGAAAAGAATTTAAGCTAACAACTACATAAAGGGTTGTTAGGAGTATGCAAAACCAGAATAAGTTTATACAATGTCGTTAAAATAATTTCTGCATAGAATGAGTGCCAAATCGCATTTATTGATAGACGCCATTTTAACACATATTTCGTCTTCATAGCAACAATGAAATAAAAATGATGATAATTTTTGTCAACATCTTGGCACAATCGACAAAGATCAAATGAGTGACCAAGGTTACTTGAAAAAAGCTTAAATCTTCTTATGCTTTGTTCTGTGTACTCATGCATACACCCTTTATATTTGGTGATATTTTATATAGGATAGTGAAGTAGCTACTGAGCTACTGGAAAAGATTCCGAAAATTTTTATCGATTGTCAAAATTCAATTCAACCTCAATAAAGATTCCAAAAACTAAAATTCCTTGTAAACATGACCTTCTGATTTAATAAGACGTAATTGATTGCCCACTGACTGTGATATGATGTCAAAACATTTGAAAAAATAAAGACCCCATGGTAGTTGAATTAAAAAGGATTTATTTATGAATTTTAAAGCTCGAGAAAAGAAAAGTTGTGATGACCACTTATTTATACACCGTTCTAACTGCCCACATGTTTACGATATATCTAAAGATTGAAGCAAACAACATCCAATACGTCATTTGTTTTTTGAGCAACATTTAACATGCACCTTCGCAACCTTTAGGTGAAATTTTAAAAAGAATCCATTGATAAAAACAGTTAGCACAAATTTTTGTTTTAGATTTAAATTCTTTATAAATGAATCATCTGACATGTATTAAAAATTATTTATTGGATAATCAGTTGAATATAAATTTAGGTCTTTTAAGAAAAATCGATCGATTAAAAACATTTATTACTAACCAACCTTTTTGGAATTATTTTTAAATTTTTAATAAGACTTCTAGATCTTCATGAGGCTGAGATTAATTCACACTTTTAAAAATGTCAATACTTACTTTTATTATCTTTGCCTTGATCTTTAGTGTTGTCAGTATCTGAGTTATCGTTTAGTGAACCTTTCACCAGAGGTTGGTGGGTGTCGTCTGTGTTATTGTGCTTCATGTCTGCCATCAGATTGGCTTTCGTTAAGTGTGTTTGTTTGTCCAAGTTAGACATTGTCAATTCATCCAAAGTGGATTTCGTTAAGCATGATCCATTGATCAATTTGTCAGGTGTGTCCACGATAACGTGTATGGAAGCTGTCGGTTTTAGATCTTCGTCATTCAAATTGATTGTGCAATTCGTCGTACTCCTCATGGTGAGATGTTGTTTCTGGAGGTAGACCCCAACGTCTATGGTTAGAAAATTAAATGAATTTATTCTCAATTTTCCTGATAATTTTAGATAGTAAATTGATGAATTAAAGCCATTGATTAAAAATTACATATTAGCTATCTACATAAATCATACCCAAATCAACTTCCTTAAAGCTCATCACAAAAGTTTTCAAACTCACAAAATAGTGGAAAATACAACTGAAACAAGCTGAAATGACTTATAACCAAACACAAGTATGATTGTCAAAATACTACCATTGCTACTGATGGCAGCTAACTTGAGGGAAGAAGTTTTGGCAGGAACTCAATCTGGCGGATTTGGTCAAAATCTGCCAAATTTCCCGCCAAAATTAAATTTTTTCTGTCATCTGCCAAATCAAATTTCCGCCAAATTTAAATTGCTCTATTTATTCCCAAAAATGTCCTTCATCCGCCAAATTAAATTCCCGCCCAAATTTCTTCCTTTTAATGTAGTAAAACTGAATACTGAGTATTAAAATTGGTAGCTTTGGCAGTTTTAAATGAAAATTCTTGCAAGTTTGATACCACGTTGGTTTTGCCTTTGTTATGATGGGTGTGCAAGGTTTCTGATTTCCCAAGTTTTTACGCAGAAATCCTGATTTTGCAAGATTTATTTTAAAAAGCAAAAATTTGTTAAAACATGAAATTAATTCTCAGGAAAATTGATCATAAGGTAATCTTTTAACTTTTAAGTAAAATTTTTAACCTCAAATATCAAGTCAAAAAATAGTATCACGTTTGAATTTTCAATTTTGGTTAAACTGATTTTTCTAAATAGTAAAATGGTAAGGTAAATTAATTATTTTTGACCCTGCCAACACACCAAACTGTCCGGTGTTTTTGTCTGGTTCTGAAAACTGTTAACGTGAAGTCGGGTAACTTGCATCAGTGGAGGCAAACATGCATAGCCTTCAAATGAATAACCTATCTGGTCATTAAAATACAAACTTAAATCAAAACAAAAATGTTAGAGTAGAGCTGCGAGCGGAGCTGTGTAGTTGATTTGTTTTGAAATTTTACTGCTTTGATTGGTTGGTCATTTGATGGCTATTCAAGTTTCCCTCCACTGATGCAAGTTACCCTTTCACGGTATCAAATTACGCCAGACAAATCTATCAGGTGATTGCGCATATTCTTGACACAGGACAAACACCAGACTTTTTTCTTTTTCGTTTTAGCGAACACCAAACTGATTCAAACGTCCTGTCTGGTGTTTGGATGATTGTCCAGTGCTAAAAAGTTTTCTCATTCGTATTTGGTGCTTCCAAAAGTCTGGTGCGCTGGCAGAGTTGTGTCATTATTGATCAAAAATGAGTGTAAAAGTAAAAGATTGAGGGGGGACTACTTTTAAAACATAAACTTATTTTGGCAAGGCAGCGATCGATTTTCTATTTTTGGCAAGCAAGAACTACCGTGAGATTGGGTAACTTGCATCAGTGGAGCGAGGCTAACATGCATAGCCCTCAAATGAAAGACCTGGCTGGTCATTAAAATACAACTACGCAGCTCCTCTCTTTTATTACTTTCCTCTTAGGAGAGCTGATTCAAATAGCATCAAAGTCATGGTCCATCATCGGATTTCTCAAATTGGATGATTGTTGAGACGAACAAAGAAGCCTTCAAAAAGTATCAAAAAAGTAAGTATCCTCTCGCAGCTCTAGTCTACCATTTTTGTTTTGACTTAACTTTGTTGACAAATTTTGTTGTAAAAGCACTTATCGAAACACCTTTTAGCTAACCAATAATCTCAATGCAAAGGAGTGTCCCTGTGTAGGATGGGAAGCCAATCATGCGCAATGAATGATACCAATATCAGTGGCTAAAATTTATCAAATTTTACTCTTTCCATCGAGTTTTCCAAATAGTCTGGTTGTCACTTTTCTCAGTTTGGTCAAGATTGATTAACAAATCATGGTTTATACACTAGTCTGAAATAAACTAATTTAGTCAGCTGATATCCATGAATACAATCACTACCTACTCAAACTACTCAGCATCAAGAATTAATAAAAGCAGAGAGCCAGTTCAGATTTTTTTTGTTGAAGCCAGGTAATGAAAGTGCCGATGATTATATCCTGTATTTAGACAAATCTTCAATGTAACAAAATCACGAAAGAGATCTTCCTCAAAAAGCCCTAATAAATAAAAGCGTTTGCTGTGTCTAGATAGAAAATAAAGATTTCCCGCGTTTTTAAAACTTTGTTGCGCCACAACAATATCGCAAAATAATAAAATGTGCCGTGTTGTCCGTGTGGCACAACACGGCTCAAATCGATTACCGAGCAGTACTGTGGAGGAAGGAAGGAACGTTGAAATACAAGAGCAAAGGATCCAACACAGAAATAAAAAAGAAGGACTGATACTTACTATTTATTTTGCTTTTAAAATAAAAAAAGTTTAGCACTTGCTAACCGCAGTGCTTTAATTTGACACACTGAAAAAAAGTTCAAGCTGGACTTCTATTTTCCAAATTCTTTTTTTCTTCTCTTTGTCCCTACTTTTTTTTTCACAAAGACGGTTATATAAATGAAGCATTGATAAGCTTCTGAATAATTAATGACGTAAAAAAAACAAAAGAATCATTTATTTCTCGTGAAATAGAATATAAAAATGCAATTATATTCCTTCATAAATTATGCAACATTTTTTCTCTCTTCTTGTAAAACGTTTAGAGCGAGAGTTATTAAAATTTAAATGTTAGAACCGGTCGTATTTTGTTGACAATAAAAACTGGTGTTCTCTTCTTTTACCTTACTGAACTTTTCGTTAGTTTACTTCAAGTTGTTATAGCGATGACCAAGATTATCTTTGAAATACGGTTTTCATCTCGGTCTTTATTATTTCATAGAGAAGCTAGCCCGGCTGCTGATCACTCAAATAAGGCAAATGGTGTACGAGGACATTCCCCTGGTCATGGTCTAATTTCAAGCTCGACAGCGTTGCCCATTTGGTAAAAGGTGTATTTTTGACAAAGATTAGCTGACGCTATGAATGCCCTTGAATTTTGCGATACGTATTATAAAAGACGCTCTAAAATTTAAAGAGGGTCATGCATGACTATGTCAATAAACTCCTAGCATAGTCTCTTCTCATCACGCCATCCATGCTGCTCTTAATCGTGAACAGTGAAATCGCTGAAAAGGTTCACGCAAAAATTACTGTGTTTATTTATGATTTGCTGATCCATACCAAACCTCTTGTGATAATTCACCTACTTCGCATATGCACATTAAGCATTAAGTGTAATTACTAAGAATCCTATTAAAACTGCAGATTCTGGGGCCTATTTGATAAATACCACACCCCACCCACTAAAAAGGTTCAACCTACAGCACGTGTTCAATTTAGTTTTTAGCCGAAAAGTGTTTGGTTTGTTTGGTGTGGAAATCCTACTTATTCAACGCACACACAGAGTCCAGTATTTGTGAAAGTTACCAATTGAAATATCTATGTTTCAAGAATCGGGATAAAACCATTCTTTTAGAAAAAGATTGAAGTTAACTACTAAGTCAACTACTTTCTCAACATCTCACTAGTCAGCTTACCAGCAAGCATCAAGCATCACCCTGAAGGGCTGGAAATGAATCTACAAGCAAGAATAAATGAAGCGTTGAGCTTTGCGTCACTTTTAGATTGACGAATCGAATATAGCGATTTCTTTGTTTTCACGTAGCATATTTTTCGAAATCTGGCGATGGATTTTACTTTCGATCTGGCGTTTGAGTGAAAACTATGCAGGTCACGCATTTAAGTTTGAAGAAACTTTGAATTATTGCCAAACTAAAGTTTGATATTTGACTTTTTTCGAGATTACTCATGTAGTTGTCATGCCAACTGTGGTTTAGAGTAAAGCACGTGTGTTATAGAGAAGAAAAAAAATAAAAAAAGAGTGGGCTGTAAATTATGTCATTTGGCAAAAGTGAAAGTGAAAATACCATCATTTTACAAACCAATAAAGAGGTCTTTAACGTCAATTACTTAAACGGTTTATGGTTCGTGGTTAATGAAATTTTTGGGTTTCGGATGTGATCGTAACGTGGGCATGGTAAACAAACGAGAAAACGAAGTCCGGACATTGAGCATGTTTTTCTGGACACAGATCAATTGAACTTTGTTTCAACGTAGTACGTGATCTCTTTTGTCGACTCTATTTTCATGAGAGCCTCCAATATCGTCTTATTTCCTCAATTTCAATATAGAGTTTAACGATTTTTTTTTCCCGATGATAAAAAAAATGAGAAAACACCTTTCAAACGTGTATTCTTCGATAGTGATTTTTTCCTATAAGAATTAATAACTTGGAACAATCTTGAAAAAAGGATCACGAAAATATCGTAGTGGCTCTGGTCACTGTCAAAAGCAAAAAAAAAAAACATGATAACTGAGTTGTCTAAGGTGTCAGAAACTTTGGGAAGCAGAAACTTTGGGAACCAGGTTTTTTAGTTAAAAGCTACGCTTGAACCGACGAGCCGTATTGCCGTTTGTCTGAATCACAGACCTCTACAAAACCCCAGGCAATATATTTATAAGAAGCACGAATCCGGTAGTGTATGCCAGCAGCCTAACTTACCGTTCACCGGTTTCAAAATCTGAGATCACTTGAAGATCCAAGCAAAAGATCGACGGGGTGTTAAACCATTCTGCGAGGCAACGAAC
The DNA here is from genome assembly GCF_902728285.1 of Clytia hemisphaerica. Taxonomy (NCBI): domain Eukaryota; kingdom Metazoa; phylum Cnidaria; class Hydrozoa; order Leptothecata; family Clytiidae; genus Clytia; species Clytia hemisphaerica. Next base: position 529,496 of record NW_027103559.1, on the reverse strand, counting down.
CAATGTGGTAAATATAATATAGATATCTCTCTCATCCCCCGTCAACGCTCTTACCCGGTAAACACGAAGACGTCTTTATCACGTCTTTTCTCGTCTCTATCTCGTCCGAACGTCTTTGTACTAGTTTGAAATGTCTTAAAGACGACTTGGCTGGTGTCTAATGGGACGAGTCCGAATCTCGTTTCGATCAGACGTATTCAGTTAGGACGTTTCAAACTGGTATATCATAATTATGCATAGTGTAGAAAAGCCCTGAAGTTGAAGATGGCTTAACACGTTCTCAAAAGTTAAAGACAAAACGTTCTATAAATTTCCGATTTGGAATTCATCCTTGTTGATAGTATTTTCATAAATATTTGTTCTGTCGTAAAAATTCCCTGAGAAAAACAAAAACTAAATATTTTTTTTTCTTGAGAAATATAACGAATCATTTTTTTGAGAAATACAACAAGCCATTTTCTTTGAAGATAAAACGAACCATTTTCCTTGAAGAATACAATAAATCTTTTTTCCTTGAAGAAAACAACGAACCTTTTTCCTTGAAGAATATACAACGAACCATTTTCCTTGAAGAATACAACGAATCATTTTGCTTGGAAAACCTAGCGAATCGTTTTCCTTGAAACATACAACGAACCTTTTTCCTTGAAGAATACAACGAACCTTTTTCCTTAAAGAATACAACGAATTGTTTTCCATGAAGAATATAACGAAGAAATACAAAGGGACATATCACACGTATCTTTACAATATCTATATTGGGTATCGTAAGAATGTGAAAGCTCTTTCCTTCAAAAATACATTGAATAACTTTTCTTTAAAGTTATATTTTTGAATTAAGAAATACAAATCGTATATGAGATCCAAAATAATTTATACAGATGACGTAACTTTATTTTAACGTTTGAATTATCTCGAATGTTTAACTACAATTCCTTTAAAAAAGACACAAACTTCAGCCATTAATCAACTTATCAATTGATTAAATAAATTTTGTCGAAGACTGATTAGACTAGAGTCTATTTCGCTGACTGAACTATAGTCCTGTAGAACTTTCCAAATTCTACAGGACTACTATGATTTTTGATGATGTTGAGCCTGAGTAATGTAATGAGTGGAAAGGCGTGCTCGACACATCTGTAAAGTTAAAATTATAAAAGTCTGTTTCACGCTTTCGCAGTCATCGTAAAACCGTCAGAAAAAATCCTTTTGGTTTGCTTTAAACAAAAAATTATTTCTTACCAAAATTTTCTTGTGCCCTCACCATCACGGACATCGCTTTTTCTATAAAAAATCATTAAAAAAATTACGTATTACATTTTATAGAGTAGTGGAAACTTCAATTAAATAGAAAAATCTGATGTAAATTTACAAGGTTGAGAGTATCCACGGGGTCGTTGCATTTGACTCATATTTGGACAATCATGCTCTCCCCCATTAGTCTTTTAGCGTAAAAGATAATTATGATTTAGATACATTACATTCTTTTCAATATAAAAATTGGATTAAAAATGATTTGAGTAATCCGGTTGATCATACAATGCACTTTGAATCAAATGAGAATAAAGCAAATTATCAACTGTTAAGTTTTTGACGTCATTATTAGAATGAGAAAATACTTCGAATACTTATTATAATAATTGTGCTGGACCGCCAAATTTAAAAAAATTTAATATAGGGAATTTACTAAAAAGTGCATTGTTACCAAAGACGAACTAGCACTTACTTGGTTACCCTCAGGAACTGTTGCTAAGAGAGACTTTTAATAAAGAAAACAGTATTAAGATCTGTTCCAAACAAAAAGGTTGTCCTGGATGTATTACTCTTGAAGGAGAAAAGATATTACTCTGGAAGGAGAAAAGATATTACTCTGGAAGGAGAAAAGATATACAATGGAAAAAGTACTTCATGGAAAAGATAATTTTGAGTAGATTACTGTAAAATCTTAAAATTTTCGAAAACCAAGATGAAAAGTGACGAAGAAAAAAAACAACTTAGACAGTAACTTCTGGAATGTTGAGTTTTAACTCTGAGTTTTAACATGAGTCTTAAGAGCTCAGGATTCAAAAACTCAAAATTGTTCCAATAAGGCTGTGAAGCCTAGAAGCCACTGAAGCCCTCCACAATGGAAATATTCAATGAAATAAAGTACTAAAATCAATATTCTCGCCCAAACTCTAAAGTCTGAAAAACACTTAAAATACACTAAATTCTCAATATATTTCGACCATGATTGTCAACGATGGTGGTGGTGCCCGGGGGGGGCACTCGATCTGAAATCGACCATACGTTCGGCCCAAAATTTGGCTTCTAAAATTGGACCCTTACAGTGCAGTGAATTTCCATGAAAAATCATACCCTTACAGTGCACTTTTTCAAAATTTCTCGCCCGTAAGGGCGAAAATTTTTGCAATTTTCCAAGAAAATGTGGAATTTTTCCTCCAAAATTGACCAAAATTGACCAATTTTGTGATAATTTTACCAAAAAATTGGCCTTTTACCAAAATTTCCTACCCTTACAGTGCAGTTCAGTGCAGTTCTGTAATTTCCTACCCTTACAGTGCACTAGCTGAACTATGAAAAACCTACCCTTAAGGGCCGAACGTCTGGTAGGTCATTTACCTTGAGTGCCCCCCCCGGGTGGTGGTGACTCCAAGCCGGTTTCTGATTTCAACATTACGAACAAGGTCCATTAATGTGAGGCCGAGAAGTGATCTGAAACATCTCATTTCGAAAACTTGCAGTAACTGCGTAACTGTGTATCTGATTTTTAAGTGTCTAGGTTTCCGAGGCATAAATTGCTATGTGGATGATAAAGTCGTAATTTCACCTTCAGGCTTATGTCTTTGTTGCGCCATGTTTGAATTCTTAAGCGTCCGAAACTCCAAGATGCTAAACCCAGTCTCCGTTTGATGTCGTTTGTACTGCCTGGAACGTTACTTCACAGGAAAACAAAATCACTAACATTGAATGGATATTGGGGAGCCGCTGATGATTTTGCATTAATAGATGCATTGATCTTCATTCCGGCTCTTCAGTATATCCATAACGAATTCCAGGAATATTGTGAAATTGAACTGGAGGTAGCAGGCTGCCTTTTCGTACACCAACTATGACCTTGAACCAGTTGGTTATTTGTTTGCTAACAACTAATACACATTTAGCATTGGAGTAGATGTTTTCAACGATATCAACGATACGTTGGTCGACACCAATCGCACGCATCATTTTCCATAATACTTTCCGCCAGATGGTATCGAATGCTGCATTGAAATCAATGAAGTGAAGGTGTACTTTGACGTTCCTCTCTTTAGCTTTCTCAAGAATTTGGTGGACAATGAAGATTGCATTCATTGTTCCTCTGTTTTTAAGGAAACCAAACTGTGAGGCGCAAAAAGACTCAGTTCTTTCTGTCATTCTCTTGAGGAGTATTAGTGTGAAGATTTTGCTAGGTACCGATATCAAGAGAATTGCTCAGTAGTTTTCTGGGACTGATTTACTTCCATTCTCGTGACTCAGTACAAGGGTTTTACACCAGCCTTTCGGTGTCATTTTGGGCTTTTGTGAATATGGTATGAAGTATAGGATCATTGGTTTGCAACCAATGGCAGTTATCTCGTCAACTCCCGGGACTTTCTTTTTCTTCATTTTCTTTCCAGCTTCTCTTACATCTTCTATCGATATCGCTGGGTGACTCACTCTCAGTTGGATTAAAGATTCCTTGTTCAAGTGTGCTTTGAAATTATTGTCTTCCCATATTTTCAAGACTTGAGCTGGATCGGTGTGCTTCATGCCGTTTTTAACTTGCATCAGGCTAGAATTTGTCTTCCAGTTCTCTAACTGTTTTGAAAAGGCTGAACGAATTATTACGCTGAAAGTCATTTTTCATTTGACCAACTTTTTTCTTAAGATTTTCTTTCTTGTGTTTGTTGATGGACTTTTTTAGGTCTTTAATAAGTTCTCTATATCTTGCTACGGTTACGCAGTATTACCATCTTTCAACATGGCTAATCGAGCCTTACGTCTTTCCGTTTGTTAGTTGCTTATAGTCAGCGCGAAAATGTGTATGTATTTTGAAAAAACAGGAAGGAAATTCCAACGTGATAATCATATGGTATATGATGATAATCATATGGTATATGATTATCACGAAGATGAAGGCATGTAAAATAAATATTGAATAATTTTTGCCTTGAAAATGAACATGTTATGATTCCAAAAGAGTTATCTACAGTAGAATCTTTAGCAGTGAGAAAATAATTTGTCTTACCCACTGAAAATTCGAATTGGCAAGATAAAATACACCCCTCCGTCACACACCCAGTTGCACCCGCCCTACTGGAAGATTTGGTCAGAATTTCATCCCCGGTGGGAAAATACCCTAAATTTCAGACTCAGGCGCGAATTGGCTTTGATTTCACCCTCATTTAAAATTCAATAGAAAAAAATTTCATTCCAAAACCATTCCAACTGGACTTTTTGAGCTGAGAAAAATAAAACTTCTATCTCCACTGTATGGGAAAAATTTCCACTGAGACAGGAGGTGTTAGAATTCTAAAAAATATGGAGCAGCCATTGGCGAAATTTTTCAAAATATCTGTTCTTTTTTTCCAAGAAATGAATTTTGGGGTAAAATCCAGGAGCCAGCTATTTTTTAAGCACTTATGAAAGAAGAATGAAATATCTGGTATGAATATCCAGGAGCAATAAACTAGAAAAATTCCATTTATTTTTCCAACATACCTCTCAGACCTTCCATGTTTAAAAAATATAGGATCAAATTTTCAACAGAGCAGATGAATTTTTTTTATTCTTTGGGAACCGAAGAATGGTCATCGCAAACAAGGAAGACCAAAACAATCGTTCATCGATACTCTCAGAAGAGATACAGAAACATACAACTCAACTGAGCTGATGTCAGATAGATCCGTTTGGGGGGTTTCCACCTAGGACATTCTTATTCCAACCCCCCCCCCGCTTATTAGGTACTCGTGAATAAGCAATAATAATTTCCGGTTGAGTTTCGATCAAGACACGTTACTTATTACAGAATTAGAATAAAGTCATAAATCAAGATTATGTAAATAAGTTGATAAATCATCTTAATTTAATAGTTCCGGGGTTAAAATTTCATAACTTTGACGAGCAATAAAAATGTACTTAATTTAAGACAAATAGAGGGTGATTAATTGTTTTTATGCGCCTTAATCTTGATTTATGAATCAGACTGATGAACAGTCGGGCAAATCTGTCTCCGAAAATTATGATGCAAAATATACACCCCCTTTTCACAGACCCACTGGGACTCCTTCCCACTGGAAAAATTGGCCAGATTATCGTCCTCGGTGGAAAATTATCCTCCAGTTTTTTTCCCCACTGAAAATAATCAAATAAACCACTCCCCACTGCAAAATATTATGTTATTTCCCCCCCTTGAAAACAAAAGAATTGAAATCCTCAGCCATAAAAAAATATGGAGATATCAATCCCGCATCAAGTTTCACCCGTTATTTTTATCCCCACTGGCTGAAAAAATCCTACCGGGTCTGTGAGAAGGGGGTGTAATAAAAATTCGAAAAAGCTTTTCCAAGCCCTTGCTATAGCAAAGCAGAGTACTTCTAGGTAATTTAACTCGGGGTCGTGGAAAAATAAATTAAACACAAATATCTTTTTATTTTCCAAAATTCAGAATATAAGCATATATTTGCAAAAAAAGAATTGTCATAAAGTTACCTACAATACTTAAAAGGGGGGTTAACATGGTTATCAAAAACATATACAGATTGATTTACAATCATTGTTAATGTCGTCAAAAGAAAAAATCTAGTAATATTTTACAATATTTTACAAAATAAATTTACAATGAAATCATAAAGGAATTTCTCAATATACATTAAATATCTACACTTTAACAGAGATAGAAATCTTCAAGACTGTATAACCAGTCAAAATTTACAAAATAAAACAGCACCGCAGATAAAAATGAAAATTTACAAGAGAGAAAACCAGGGACATTTATTTTCTGGAGTTTTTCAATTTCTCCATCCAATGTACATGAGCATCCAACATTTCTTGGCAATGTTTTAGATAAGATAAATATCTTGATTGCATTAAGTTGCTTTCTATTTCTGTTTGCCTTGGGGGTGCTAAAGATTTAGGACTGTATGCTATACTTGTAGGTGGTTGTAATGCTTTACAATTGCAGTTGGGTGGGCATTCACTGTAGTAGGGTGGTTTATAGTAGTATGGTAGTCTTCTATCTGCAGTTGTATCAGATGATGTTGATAGACTGCTGGGTGATGCAGGTGGGTAGGCGTATGGCCGCATCCTCTTTTCTTTAGGGACCAAGTACTCTTCAGAAGCAGAACGTTTCAAGTTTCTTTGGTGGAGGATCGGAGGTTGATATGTGACAGGTCTGCTGACCACTGTAGGCCCTGTCATCAAATAATCAAGTTTCTTTTTACAGTTTTCAAAATGGAATTTCAACGTGTCAATAGAGTAGAAATTTTGAAGGCAATAAGCGCATGAGAAAAGTTCGTTGACGATGCCATTTTTCGCGTGTGAATGTCGAGCGTGCGCGCGGATAGAGCTGATCTCACCAAACCCGCAATTGCAGGACACACAAACGAAGGGTTTGATTTCTGTAGGGTTTGTGTGATCAAACATACGTCCTGAAAGTGGGATACTGCTGGTTGTGTATTTGTACGTGTCAATAACAGGAACGGCTGAGATAGCGATCGGTTTGATCGGGCCACGTCGCTCAGACTGCGTGGATATTAGAGGCGTTTTCAGTGAAGGGGACGTTGGTGATTGAGAACGCTCACCGTGGCTTGATTCTGAATCGTCACTTCCATATTCCGATGACGTTGCAAGTTCCTTATCTTGTGATTGGTTGGATGGTTTTTCAATGTCGTTGATAGTTGGTTTTTTGGAAGTTGTTTCGTCTTTTTCCATTGTAAGATTTGATTCTATAGAAACAATTGTTTAGTCTTAGTCATTTGTCTTTTTTGGTCAAAACTTTTCCCATCACTTTTTAGATATTGAGGCTTTTGAGTAAACAGAGGAGAGACCTATTAAAAATGTCTTCACGGAGCGCTTAATTCTTTGAACAAAAAAAACTGATCAAAAAAAATTTACATTGCAAGACCAGGAACGCTTAATGAAAACTCTTTGCATTTAAAATATTCAAAAATCGAAAACGAAGATCACCAACCTTCGTGTTTTCTCATATGATATTGAAGATGTCCTCGTTGACCAAATTTCTTCAAACAAATTTCACATTGGTAAGGTTTTTCACCAGTATGTTTTCTCATATGAACTTTCAAGTTACTTCTCAACGTGAACATCTTATTGCAGACTGTACATTCATGCTCTTTGATACCTGGTAGATAGATATATAAGTAAAATTTCATTACGTGTTTGTGAAATCCCTTTTTCCTTCTTCAAACATCATAGAAGATGATAATTTAACATATATGGTAAGAGATAGAAAATTCTTTTATAGAGGCCACATATTGTGGAAGTATTTTCAACAAAATCTCTTTCATATTATACTATTGTGCTAAGTTGAAAAAGTGGTATTCCTGCGTGGGTACATTTTAGTCAAAGTTACGTTGAAGATTGCTTAACATAAAGGAAGAAAATATTCTTTTGTACATTACTCCCCTTCAAAAACAACGTAAATCTGAGGATAAATCCCCCCCAAAAAAGGCCCAAATAAGGTTTTTCTTATTCTCACTATTCCTCCTATTTAAAAGCCTCATATTTCCTTACCTCTATGAATGTAGTTACAATGAGTCTTCATCTCAAAACGACTTCCGAATGTTTTGGGACATTCCGGACATTGAAAAGGTTTGTTTCCGGTATGAATGGTCATGTGACGTCCCAAGTGCCAAGCTTGTAAGAATCCTGAAGAAAAAATAAGTTTTGGGTGAAAAAAACTGAAATTTGATTTGACACAATTGCTACATAGAATTACAAGAAAGTAACAAAAAGATGAAAATAACGTTTTGAAAAACAACAAAATACCTTTCTTGCAAATGTGACATTGAAAAGGTCTTTCCGAAGTGTGACAAAGACGATGTCGTTTAAGATGAGATGGTGCGTGGAATTTTCGATCGCAATCAGGGCACTGGAAACGAAGTGGTCTTCCTCCATATGGCTTCTCTGAAAAATATGATGTTATAAAATTTATGTATACTACACTTCTGGTATTTGAGATGTCAAGAGTTTCTACTTGAAGGACTTTTAATCCGATTTTTACTACAAAAGTTAAAATTAAGAATATTTACTTTTTTCCTGGTCGCCGGAATTGATTTCCCGAAGGACCCTCTCTTCTTTGATAATCATAATTTCAGACATTTTGAAAAATTTACAAAAAGTTTTCTTCTTTGTGACTTGACCGTTTGAAGTGTCAAAATATTTTGATTTTTCTAGGTCAAATTCAGCCCCTTTTTAAAGGGGTCACCGATGTTTTGAAATTTAATGTAAAGACCATTTAAGTACCCTTGGATATCCATGAATACTAACGAATCAATTCGAATCTAAAGTAAATCGAGCTCCATTTACCCCATACAAAAAATCATGTTAAATTATTAAATATTATCCCATGACCTGGCTAAAAATTTTAAAAATCTCTGTTTTTCTTTTTTTTCTTTTGATATTCATAATTAACCATGCTAAACCTTTAGGTTTTACTTCAATTTGAGCAAATAACGTCACCCTGATTCAGTACCGTCTTAAAGTAGGAGATTCATCCCCTTGGGAATAGAGAATTGATATATGTAATGACTGATCTTGACCCACCTTGTGCTTCCAAAATCTTCAAAATTTCGTAAAAGGTTATTCATATTCGAAAGAAGGCGTAACCATGATGAAAATTTCCCCACATTACTTTTCTCGATTACTTTTGCCTAATTTTTTATTTTAAAAATTTTATGCCAATTTTTTTTCTAATTTTAGATATAATGACGCGTGCGAAAAAAAAGTTAAAATCAGAAAGAAAAAAAAAAGTTAAAATTTGACCCAAGAAACTTTTTTTGCGCTTACCGAACATGTGATAACTCTAAATGTTTATATATTTCTAAAAAGTTCATTCTTTATTATTCTTAAAGTTACAATTGTTAATTTTTTTCCAAAGGATAATGGCATCCACTAAAAAATGTATTACCTGCGAGATTTTTCACGGTAACCAACGGAGTCAAACTAGAGAATTCTCTCACGTATCCTACACAAAGATTTGTTGAAAAGCTTCCGCGTGGTATTAAGAAAAACAGAAATAGCGGAAGATAAAATTAAAGCGCAATAGATTGAAAACTCTTAAAATTGTGCCATGGGATACGAATATATGCATAAATTAGTTCCGAATGCATTTTACTGATTTCCTGTGGATGGGTTTAGGGCGTATTATTTCATTGTAAAAGCAGAGAATACCATTTTAAATTAAATCTTGTATTGAAATTTGATGTTTCGATTTTTTTAGCCATACAGATTTTTTTAGCCTATTTTCGTGCATCTGTTACATGCTATTTTCTAACCAATTTACAGGGGGAAAATGTTCCCTTCAAGAAAGACGTTGGAAAAAAATGATTTTTTGTCATCATTCAGATGACTTGGGAATTCAAGAACTCTTTTCATTATTATTGTCTTACCCTTGTATCACATTCGCAAAATGTCGTTCTTTGTTAAGGCTTGGGGACACGAGAAGTTTTTTTCGCGTTGGTGCAGTACAACATGCTCCATCCCACTAACCTGAAACGCTTTCTCGTGTCTCCACCCCATTTTTCTTTCTACCAATAAAAGTGAAATCTCACGTTTGTCTCAGGGACAAAATCAGCGTGTATTTCCCTCACTTTTTATCCCATGAAACAAAAAAAGAAACCATGGGACACGCACTTATTTTCTTGTGTTGGTGAGATAAAATCTTCTCGTATCCCTCATCCTTTAGGGTTAGGGTTAGGGTTTGCCTTCTTTTTTGTCGTTTTTTAATAGTTATTTGTCGTTCTTTTTAGAAGGTCTGGAAAGGTTATATAAACAGTCTCGTAATGAATCTCTGAAAAATTAAAAAAATAGGATAACTATCAAGGAGCTCGCACTGATAAATCGCTTGGAAAAGAGGATAATCGATTCACGCAGTAGTTAAGCCTCTTACAAGGATTGAACCTCCATTTAGCACAGTTTCAGTAAGTGCATCAAATATACTCTCCCCTGCTGAAAAGAGAATTTTAAGCTCTGCGGAAATAATACGGGTTCACTTAAATAGAACGGATAGAAATCGTATCAAGCTGTCTCCCCATTATCTTGATAATGCTAATTACAATTAGTAATGTTTATCTTAGCAACCATAATGGTTTGTTTTGTTTGGTTACCATGGAGTTATGGTTGTAAATAATGAGAAATCCGCCTACTCTAATATTCCGCTTATAAAACGAGTCGAGTTTTATGGGCTACCGAAAATTAATTTTTCGTGTCTGTCTAACAGTAATTAGTAATAATTAATGAGTATTAATCATAATAGGCATTTCCCGTTGAAATTTCACCGGTACATTGAAGGTTTTAATTTATGCAGGCGTGGCTCTCAATTCTGCAGTAAAAATGTAATTTTTCCCCGATCTGAATATTTCCAACCTTTTTCTATTTCTATACTGTCAGAGGAATTTTCGAAATCAAAAGCCAATCTCTGAGGGTCGCACGTTTAACCGTCACCCATTGTTGCCTATATATCTCTCCTCTATTCATGAACGCTAAAAAGGGCTAACGAACATAGTGGGCAACACCCCTCCAACCCCCACCTGAAAAAGGTCACACCCACCTACATAGGGTTACCCCCATCTGAAATCTCATATCAGCCCAACCCCCACCTTTTTCAGCAACACCTCGCCGGTAGAAAGGGGCTACATTATACTCCAACTCATATGTCAAAACAACCTTACTATGATTGCTATATTTAATATTGTTATAATATACAACTATTTACCGTTTACTAGAGCCTTTCCATAATCCTTATTTACAACCATCATGATGCGCTTAAACAATCTCGGTATTGTGATTTAGGGATTTGTTTGGTGCTACGGGACTCTTTACCGAAGGCTAAGCAGCATTGAGATCATAGCATTTTTTTTTTAGTTTGACCTAGTTTGGTAAATTTTCGCCTGAAAATTTAATTTATTAATATATCTATTTGAAAAAATAAAAAAGTTGGTACTTGCCAAATACAAATTTGTGAGTCAATGAGAAAATTTATGAGGGATTTTGAAACCAGAGAAAAAATGCTTTTGTTTTTTTGTTATGTTGTTAGCACTGCTCATCATGATTCGAGTTTGTGAAAAAACCACAATAATTCAATATTTTACATAATTCAAATCAAATTCAATGAAACGAACAAATTAATGTTTGTACCAAAGTCACGAAAGTTTATGTGTAATTTGATAAGCTCCCTCCCCCCTTCAGTGATAGTTGCCATGTCAATCGTTTGTATTTTCCACCCTTTTTATATTGGGTTCATTCATACATGAAATTTTAAAAATAATATAAATGTCGTGCTGCATGTGAAATTTTTTCTGACTTTCTTTTCTGTCAATAGGAATAACAACTTGCATTCCCATAAGTGGAATGATGATCTTCTGTTCCCAGTGGCAAGTAAACAAATAAAAACCTAACAAGAGTATTTTCCAAATAAAGCTTGCCTTATGACTGTATGTAAAAAATATTAATTTTTAAAAGTTATTTTCCATTAAAAAACTAAAAAGTACATCACTACAGTAATGATTGAAAATTTTGAAATTCGACGTAAAATATTAAAAAAACTGGATAATTTGTGCAATAAAACTAGGTAATAAAAACAACGATGAAAGCATTAAAAAACGTATTGAAAATAAAATTCATGATTTGTCCGGGGGAAGAAAGAAAATATTCATAAAAAATCGATCCCTGAAATTCCAGAGTATTTTCATACTACACGTGAACTGGCGGGGGTGGCATTGAAACTCTGAAGATCCTCACAGGATTCCTGACATGTGGAAAAAGAATTTCCCACCTTGCAAAATATTTCCTTCTTCTTCAAAATGTTAAACGTAAAAGGTTTTTACACCCCCTTCTCACAGACCCACTGGGAACTCTTCCCACTGGAAAAATTGGCTAAAATATCGTCCCCGGTGTAAAATTATACTCCATTTTTTGTCCCCACTGAAAATAATCGATTAAACCAATCCTCACTGCAAAATACTATGCTATTTTTTCCATCCCCACTGAATTCTCTGACTTAAAAAACAAAAGAATTCAAATTCCCAGCCGTAAAAAAAAAGGGAATATCAGCCCCATCGAGTTTCAGCCATTGAGTTTCAAGCCCGAAGGGCTAGAGGTCAATCTCTTTGGTAGGATTTGAAGCCAACAAATCCTACCAAAGTTGCGCGGCCTTGAGCGACACGCCTGGTTTTTACACAAATGACAGATTGAAACTAAAATTTACCGCTTAATTTCGAAAAATATATCACTCGAAAACAAAGGAATTGCTAGATTCAATCCGTCATCAAAAATACGGCGCATATTTTAAGGCTTCAATTTTTCTTGCCTGAGAAAGGTTAGAGATTGACCTCTAGCCCTTCGGGCTTGAAACTCAATGGTTTCAGCCCGCTATTTTTATCCCCATTGACAGAAAAAATTCTACCGAGTCTATGAGAAGGGGGTGTGTTCTTCCCGGGTCACCCGATCCACGGATAACTTGAAATCTTAGATAAATTTAAGCTTGTTCCCATGAAAACTTTTTTTAGAATGTAGTAATTTAGACGGTTTAACCTTTTAAAATATCTTTAACCCTCTACCTCCAGAGTTTTTGTGAGAAATTTGATGCTTTTTATGCGAAATAAATTGTGGAATCAGGGACATTTGAAAAATAATTTTTTTTACTTTTCCCCGTTGCATTGCACTTAGGTCAGAAAATCATTTGCATAAATCAAGGTAGCTGCATGAATAACCTAATTATAATTTATGTCCCAGATAATTACATAATTAACATAATTAATTGTCAGTACATACATAATTGTGCATAATGTCTGCAACAGAGCTCAAGCGATGAAGAAATAAGTTTTTGCTCATTCTGAAAGCTTATGTAAGGTTAATAGCTCTGGTTAATCAAAAGAAAAAAATCGTAATTAAATTGTCTCATTACTTAGGTAACAGTTGACATAATGACGTCATAAATTCATTAAAATCGTGGGTTAATGATTAAAATGATCAACTTGGAATTTCGGCGTTTGTTTTTGCATTCTTCAAGGCACTTTGCACGACAATTCATTTAAAATAGATATCTCTCTTATACTGTGTGGGCCGATTGAATAAGCTAGACAATAATTAACCTCGCATCGTTCTCATCCATTATAATGACATCAAAAATGCTGATGTCAGCAAGAAAAAGAAGTAGGAGGCGATTCGATTCAAAGACTTTAAAGCGAAAAAGGTTTTAGACGTTTTACTTAACTAATTTTACAATGAATATATATAAAATATGATTTTCAGACTACTAGCTAGAGAGCTTGAAAACAGTAGGAATTTCCAAAAAGTCTAAAAGAACGAGAAATTTTCCCTTTCCATTCAATAACATCACAATATTTAACAGCGCTTTATTTAAAAAAGATTTCAAAAATATTCCATAATATTTCAAATCAAAAAATTAAACGAGTGGTAATTAATTTTTTCTAGCTGGTCATTTTGAAATACTTAGATGAGAGCTCCCTCGAGAGAGCAAAATAAAAGGGGTAATCACAAAAGGTTGTTATAAAAACTCATCATCAAAAGATATTTTATTCATCAGAATCTGCGAAAACAGTTAAAGAAATAACTTTGGTACATTTTGATTTACTTGTTAGATGCTGCTCTAGAGAGAATCAAGAAAAAAGTAAGTATTTGAAAGGGCTGGATGTAAATATTGAAAAATTGAAATAATTTCGTATTTCCATTTGAGTTGTGTCTAGCCTGGATATCCAAGCTGAAAATTATTTTGATGTTTCTACAATTTACAGGTTTTGTCTACCTAGAATTGGCCAAGTATGTGTGCGCTTTGCCTTCTAATATTGGAATGCAAAGCTATTTAGGGATGACCAGGCGGTTCCAGAAACATCATTAATGGAAAAAAATTACAGCCTGGATATCCAGGCTAAGTTGTGTTTCGTTCCTGAAATTGATTTTCAAATCATGTCATATCATCTTTTAATTAATATCAGCTCGAAAAAAAGGATTAATTTTGGCCAGTTAAACATCAAAGTTGACGAAAGTGGATTATAACCTATTATATCGAATAGTAGTTATCAATCTTGAAGAGAAGCTTTAGACATTAAGATACAAAAAATTTTCTACACATTTTAATCTTAATATCAAAACTCTGACTAAATTTTCTCCTCTTTTATGTAAACGCAGTGATACCCTGATGGTAGTACTTCTCAATATGGGTGGACATTTCTTTTGAAATTTTAAACGGAAAATTTCATGAAATTATAAATTGACCCATACCGAATAGTGCTACCATTACGGGTACAACTTGGGTATTTAAAGGTCAGCGAGTAAATGTTGTAAATACACTCGTACTATTGGAATTATATTGTCTCGTTTAGATGGAGACATCAAGACAAAGAGCTGAATCAGAAATTGACAAACATCGAAACCATCAAAATCCAACACCCTCGGCTTGCCCAAACACCTATCGAATGCGTCCCAAAAGTAATGGTGTATTTTCAACAACCAAAGTCAAACCAATTCTTGAATCAATACTATCGAACAATTTGAACTCTTATAAATATAACGCTAAGACATCTGGAGAGCTATGTAAACGTATTGCAGATGAGAGTAAACAAAGAATCAAGCAGCTAGGCTATAACAGATATAAATTGGTTACTCAGTGTTTGATATTTTCGAATAATACTCAAAGCGTTCGATTTGCAAGTCGATATTTGTGGGATGAGAAGTTGGATAATTTTGTGAGTGTGACCACAAACGGAGGGGATTTTACGTGCACCGTCATGGTGGCTGCGGTGTATTTTGAATAAAAGAGATATGATACTTTTTGGATTCTCGAGACGATGAATAACCTTTGTACATAAATTTATCATTAAGCTTGTTCTATTGAGTAAAAGTATTAAAATTAATCAGCAAAAATTGTCTTTTCCAGATTTTCTCCTTTAGTTTAACAAAAATAAACATTGCTGATGAATCTGGCGAATCGCTGTGTAAAAAAATTGCTAAATTGGTATTTTTTGGATGATCGAGAAAATTAAATACAAATAGTATTTTCTAATAGTTCTGATAATGAATTTTAATGTTTAAAGAAAATTTTGGTGAATTAGGCAAATTGCCTAAAAAATTAATAAATCTGGCAATATCTCCTACCACTAAATTTGAGTTTTGGTTTTTCATCAAATGTATTTTTTGTCTTTGCTTTTTCGTAAGAACACCCTTTTTTTCTTCGTCCACCAATATTCTAGATTAAAATATTGAAATATAAACGGGTCGCTCGCTAAAATTAATTCTAGAAACAATTTATAAATTTGCTAAATCCCAACGTAGTGTACCAAAAATATCAAAAATTAAACTATTTCTAAAAATCTTTCTTTTCTAAAAATTTTCGAATTGATAAAAAAGATTCAAGAATATGCTGAAAACATCACCAACCTATAATTTGGCAACTGAACCTCAAATCACCTTTTCTAGGGGCCTAATTTTTTAACTGTAAATTGCCAAAGTATTGCAAAATTTGGGATTCTTTAGTATTAAAGTCATATGCTAAAAAGCCACACACATGGCCGCGTACTTAACTCAGTTCAATTTCGAATTTTTCAAATTATTTTAAATGCTGGCTTTGGTCAAGAAAAGTTGTAGAAATCATAAAAGTTGTAAAATATCTTACTATTTTCCCCACTCAGTTAACTTAAGGGCGTAATTATGAAATAAAAAACCTAGAGGTTAGTAATTGAAACGTTGCGTCTTGAATTTGAGTTCACGAAAAAAAAAACATAACTTGCAGGGGGGGGTAATATTTTTAAAAGCTGCAGAACCATGTGAATTTTTCAATTTACTTATGTAAGGGGCCTTCATGTTGAAATTTTGTTTCAAAAATTTTTTTTTCTTACAAGCCCGTCCTCAAAGCCACGATCACTTTTTCGTAAAAATTTATGTTTTTTAATCGGAATAAAAAATTTTACGGATAGAATTAACCGTCGATATGACCGTTTGACAAATTTTAAGATAATTTTTAAGATTCAATACCGTGGAAAAATCATTTGATGTAGCCCATGTAAACTCTCTAAACTTTGTAGGCAGATTTTAAATTTCTCTTAGAAAAATCTAAAATTATTTGCAATAGGCTCAACCAAGTTCCTTGCTCAAAAATATTCCTGCTCACTGCACACACTTAAAATTTTGACCGCTTTAGAATATTTTAGTTACCTTGGCAATCCTCATCTTCGATGGTATTAATGACGTCAATTTCGGGTTCCATTATTCACAAAATAAAAAAACAAAGCAATAAAAAAATTTCTAACGTTTAAGAGGTGTCCACCTTTCAGGTAGATAAGATACAAAGATACTGGTGGGGATGAGATAGTATCTTTCTTTTATAAAGGCTCATTAGCGGGGTGTGGGTGTGAGTGCCCCCTCATGCCTCAGGCACATAAGATAAGAGATTATTTTTAACCAGGTATTTGGCCGGCTCGCCTACACACTTATTCAAATTGAACAAAACCGCGCTTCCTCTAACTAGCAAGAGAGAGAGGAGATTTTCAAAAGAGGAGCTTTTTCTTCTAAAAGGTCGTTAAAGGTTAACGAGGCTCGTTAGAAGCTCATTTAAATAACATTCCTTCAAACAGAGCTGGTTTAGAACAAAAAAAGAACACATTTGACTTTTTCATAAGAACCCGTAAATTTTTGTTTGGGCTCGGCCATACGCATATTTCAACAGCTTCAAATTGTCAGTCTTACATAATATAAAAGCAATTTGACTACTTTGACCCTATTCAAGACATTTAGCTGTTCTTTCTTTCGACGTTTTTGAGCCTTGTTGTTCTTAAAACAAATAGCACAGTAGAAGAAAACAATAGCTCAATAAAATAAAGTAACAAAATCCATTTAACGAGCCTGTCAAATGAATAAAAGGATAATTAACAAACTTTGACTCCTACCTTTAAAGCAATTCACGTTACACAACTGAGATACATTATAACCATTCAGTTATCTGTTATGGTGGGGTTAATTGAAAGTTCTTATATTCTTTATTCAAGTTTACAGGCTTGAATATAATCAAGTTATAATTAGAAGTTATAAATTAATGGGGCCCTAATCATTCGATTATAGCCTCCCAATAAAAACAACAAGCTCCTGATGATTGAAGTTAGGGTAGGTGTATGCCCAATCTAAAGAGGTCATTATCGTTTTATGTCATCATGATAGTAAGACGTGGGCCATAGAATGTGCCTCAGGCCTTTGGAGTACATCCCAAGTCACGAATGAAGTCACTCTACATAATCATATTAAAGCGGAAATAATATCGTACCACAGAAAAAAATTCACCGTACCTTTTTGGGTGAATTCACGATGAAAAGCTGCAATCATTCAATAATTCAGGGTGGAAATAATTTCCATTAGATTGCAATTTTTCACGCAGCTTATAAGACATACTGAAACGCCTCAGGCGTTTGATGAAGGTGATGATGAAGACACTTCCAAAAGAAGCGGAAATACTATCGTACAACAGGAAAAAAATCCGAAAAAAATCCAAAAAAAAATTCTCAAAAAGACTCGTTGATGCAGTGGTAAGTGATGAGTAGAGGTGCAGCTCTTAAAAAATTTCAGGCTTCCGAGAGTGTTCTATAAAGGGCGCAAAAGAAAAGGTGAAAAATGAAATTTTGGTGAAAAAGTTTAAAAGACTGGAGTAAGAACCCAGGGACGATCCTATCGTCTACACACGATCACTAGAATGTTAACCTTTTAACTGCCGTGCCTTTTTTACACCCTCGACCTATTTGCCGGATGTCGGCATATGCCAATATTGGCAAAACGTAGCGTTTTCACTTCATTTTCTGAGTAAGATAAGAAGTATCAGCCAAAGACTTTGATTTTGAGTTAAAAATTGTAGAATAGTTATTTTTCAATATCGAAAAGTTTCCAAATATTCATTTTTTTCATTTCAAACCATCAGATGGAAAAATCTTGTAAAAAATGATAAATTTCCGGCAAATAGGTCAAAATCTCGCATGTCGGCATATGCCGACATCGGCACGGAAAGGGTTAATAATTAAGGCGACGGGGTGAATTTAAAAACAAAGGTTTAACCTGGCTATAGCCAGGAGCGGAGTAAGCAGTGACAGAAGTGTTTACAGTTTGTATTAAACTCTACCGCCGCTATTTTTTAACTGCCCTGACGGTTGTAAGGCGAGAAGGAATCTTCAACATTTCTCAAGGAAGAAAAAGTGAAGCCTTAAGATTCTTCCCACATTAAATAATTTTGTGTGAAAACACTTGGTTCATGTGTTTGGGTTGATCCAGGAGTTTCGTATCTAGTCTAGATTTCGATATCCAGATCAAGTGTTCCCCTGCGGGGCTCGGCTATGAATCAAACTTCAAGCCAATACACCTATCAAATCTTAGTGGCGTGGTCGGCTTTTTTATGACTGATAATGAAGGGAAATTTGTTCTCGGCACACGGAATTTTGAGGCTACAAGTAAATAAAACTAAGCAAATTCCCGCCAAAACTTTAGAGACATTTTCTCTGTCGGAAAAGAGTCTCTACTGTCTCTACTTTCAAGTTGTTCTTATTATTTTCGTTGCCAGTCTCCTTGCGCCGTTAAGGGTTGATAGATAGGTTTTTACTACGACCGAATTGTTCCATTTCAGATGCACGGATTGAAAGAACTTTGTAAAGGTACTGTGAAGTAAAAAGTTACAATCAGTCTACAATTCAAAAATAATTGGTATTTCGTAGATTTCTAGTTAATCTTGAGGGAGAAAAGATATCGAAAACGAGTATGATTGACCAAAAGTTTCAATTTAATACTTTTTCCACCCTTGCGAGCCAGGGCCGTTAAACGAATTTACGACGCGGAGAGGCCAGTGCCGTAAAATTTGGGAAATCGTTTAGGAGCTTACATCCCCTGTCAATGCGTCCATCAGAATTATCAATAGCGTAAGGGGGGGGGGTCAGGTAAGGCCTGGAGTCGAGGGTGATACTTTCCAGAAACTTAAAAGGCCTTTAAAAAAGAGTCAGCTCTATTGCCGAGAAATCAGCTTTTAGGAAAATGGTTTTCTTATTTGCCAATGTCGTATAATATCCGACATAAAAAAATCCATAGTAGTAGTGAAAGTATATATTAAGTGCTCAAAATATTTATTTCAGGTTTATTTTAGTCTATCATAAAATATATATAAAACAAATGTCAAATACAAATGTCAAACATTGGCAAATAGGAATAAAATATCCTTGTCGTATATATACGACATGCGGCAACACGAGTTAAAATTTGCATGTCGTATACGACATCGGCAAATCAGGTTACTAAAAAAAATTACCCCTCGGCAAATGGATTGGGGTACAAAAAAAAGGTAACGGCACGCAAAGGGTTAAAGAACGAACGCATCACCGAGGAAAATATGCACTCAGAAAAAATGATTTTTGATAATTGTACTTCTTAGAATTTTGAACTACTCTCTCTATTATTCCATTAATTTAATAATCTTTCTGTAACATAAGATATTGGTCCCTTTAGCTAAAAAGTGGTATAAATTACTTTCTGTCATTGGAATCTTTCTCTTATCCGAAGAAAATTTTTGGTCCTATGAAGATCGAATTAGAGAGAGTCAGCTGTACTCATTCATCAAGTTATTCTTGTTTTTTGATTTCACCACATTAGTCTTTTGGAGGTATAGGTCTTAACATGTGCCATACCAACCAAGGTTTATTAGGACCATCCATCATGTTTTTCCATTGCACAGCTCCCAAATCTGTATTCCCAAGCTGTCCAATAACACATTGTCCGATAGGTTCACCAGGCTCACCCTTATCATAATCAGCTACACAGAAAAGTAGAGAAAGTTCATCCAAATCATCATAACTTGCTTCGAAAGCAAAACTAGCATTAAATGTCGGGTTCAAAGTCATTGTTTTGAATGTTGTTTTACGTTTCTTGATTTTCTTCCCGTCACGGATCAAGAAGAAAGTGACGTACGGGTCTGAGAAGCCGCTGTCATCAACTGCCGCTAAATTTTTACAACTCAAGATAAATACCGCTAAAACACTTGAATTAGGTGCGTAGCCAAGCCCAATACAAATATGTCCTAGCTTTGTATCTTTCCACGGTACTTTAGCCTCTGATTTGAACTCTGGTGCTAATACTTGTACCTTGGTCACCTTCCCTTTACTCATGTCGAGATCTTTAATGGAAACAATAGCTTCACCGAGCAAATCGTCTTTACCAAAATCATCATGCATCACTCGAAAGATCAAATCACTCATTTTAAAACCATTATAAATGATTTTCTTGAAATTAAATGTTTCTTCAAATTTTGGGTGATGGTTATTATTCTTGACTTTGGTTTTATAGGATTTCTTAGCAGCCGGTTTTAGTTTAACTTCAACATACGGATCCGGAGCTTCTTCATCTTCGGGCTCCGGCGGTAAATCTTTACATTCGTGCACCGTAACAATGGCTATACTTTCCTCCTGATCAAAATCAACAGTATATCGAATCTGTGCAAGTTTGATTTCGGACAAAGCGTCAAACTGTGTTGCTTCTATGTTATAATCCATTTCATCGACACGTTGAAAAGTCCGCTCTCGATAATTTGGTCCAAATAAATGGTTTTTACGTAGATCTAACTTTCCTGGAACTTCAGCTTTCTCCTCTTTCGGGCGACAGAATCGGCAGCATATACAACACGTGACCAGCCAAATAAAAACAATAACACCTGCTGTGATACCGAGCGTTTGTTCGGGAGGAATGGGGAGACTTTCTAAGAAATTCCAAAATGTTGTATATGCAAGTTTGATGTAATGAACGACCTTTTCTAAGATTTCATTCCAATCAATATTACTCATTTTCTCATTTGCTGTTGTGGTTTTCTCCTCAATCAATATTATTTATTGATGATTTTTGTTTAAATTCTCTAAATAATCAAAAACATGAAATTTCGAAGGGATGGGTATTCAGTATTGACCAAAATCTCAAACATTGAAAACTTAGAAGACAAGCTTCATTCAAAAATATTTTAGTCCTTTACCCCTGCATTCCTAAACTGAAGTTTTCTTTCTGATGACGATGAGTCCAGTTAAGTAGACTAAAAGCACTTGACGAGGGTCGCCATTTTGAAAGAAGAACACTAGAAATACACTAAAAATATATATCGGGTCACATAACCGTGCAAACCAGTCTATAAAAAATCTTTAAGAGTACCCCGGGCTGCTGCATTTTCTAAAATGCAGAAGTCCAACTTTAATCTAAAAACCTACATCAAACCCATCATTCTAAGTTAAAACGAAAATGACTTTCAAATCAATAAATTCGATTTTAAAAGCTTCAAATAAAGGGGTATATTAAGATTTATTAGTAATTATGCAGAATAAATTATCGAACACAAAAACAAACATTGTAAAACAAAAGAAACATGACACGGTTGAATAGCTATTTTTTCAAAATAAAGTTTCCTCTAGACACTGACACTGGATAATTGAACTTTAAATTTAGGACTGCTATTCTGATTCAAGGGAGGGTGCAAAATTTTAGTTTCTAATTATTTCTCCTATGCTAAAGGCAGATTAAGGAAACTATAGAATCTGCAAATCCATTGTCCCTTCAAAAAGCTTCTTTCGAAAAGTTCGTTCGAGCGTAACCAATTATCGAACGTTTTGAAAACACGTTCTTTTGTTTAGTTTCCTATGTTTCAATCATAAACAATCAAACAAAATTTCTCTTTGTTCGTTGAAAAAGATGAAGAAAACAAAGATTTTTCAAACTTTTCAAACACTAATTAGTTTCAGTTCGATTAACAAAGAATTAAGTAAACAAAACAATGAAACTAAGCTAGACTTCTATATTGAAAGACTTTGCAAAAATTTATTGGAAACTATGAAATATCGTTGATTTTGGGAGGGATTGACGGTGTAGTGATTGGATATTTTGTATAATGGTTGAAAGTACTGGTTCGAAATTGTGATAACTTGTCTTTTGATATAGCTATAGACTTTTACTTGTAAATTAAACGGTAACCAATACACTTTTTTTTCCTTACGTCAAATTTAGAAACTCTATTCTAAAAACTGGGATAATCAAGTCTGTTCTTGGCACAACCATAGTATAAGAAAGCCGCGGCTGGAATATGTACTGCATTGTCTTTTCAGTTAATTGCTGTCCTATCTCTGTCTCCGAGCTTTATAAGAACATCAAGATTGTCAGTTTATTATTGGTAGATAGTGTTTGAAATATTTTCTTATTTTCATTCACAAAAAGTTTTTTTATTGCTAGATATTTTTGAATCTGTACCCAATATAAACTTGAACCGATTTTAGACATATTTTAGGGGTATTTTGTGGAAATGATAGTTTTTCGCCAAAATTAAAATTATAAGAAATATATTCAAGATGACAACTTTCCTGTCAGTTTGAATGATAAATTTTCAAGGTGCTGGCTTGAAATTTTCACAGAATTATCTTGATGTTCTATTTCATTGATTTCTAAAAAGATTTCGCTGAAATATTGTGAAGGCATTTCGAGGCACTTTATTAATTTTTTGAGTTCTTTCAGTCCAACCATTTTGTGCTTGTTTAAATTTCTTATTGTTGATCTTTCATGCACAATGATTTCATATTGCAAGTGTATTATCAAGGGTATATCATTAATGTCTAAAACGCAGTGAGAAATAAGTATTAACGACAAACCAATAAAATTTACCATTAAAGATGCTACATTACTTATTTCTTGATCAACAAATAGTCATCAAATCCGACAGAGATAGAACAACAGAAATTCAGATGTTATCATTCCAGCCGCGGCTTTCTTATACTATGGCACAACCGTTGCAAATTTTAGGAAATGATGTTCTAAGATGCGTTTTTAACTACTTGAATAACGACTAACATCACAACATATCACGCTCTGGTCTAAATGAATATGGTGAATGTGACGATCTGACTTGTTTGTATCGCCAAAATATTCAAAACTACGTTAGCTTTTCCTTGAAAACGAAAGTGACTGAATTTCAATGTTTGCGTTAATGATTGACGTTTGTTTTGATGCGATTGTTCTGCTTTAGCCAATCACCGCGCTCAAAAAGCTCATGTTAATATCCATCCGCTGAATGAAAAAGTTCATCAAAGTGGTTCCGCGAATCAGGGCAAATTCTCTTACGGAGCCATGACCTTAGAGTGCAAAACGTACCTGCGCGAAGTAAACAGGATCTGCTCGGAAATTACATCTAGGCTATCTATCTTCCGTTCTATAAGCTTCTGTATATGAAATTTCGTCATTTCGGTCAGAGTCAAACAATTGAATTCTTCACCAGTGCACTGATACACGAGTGTAACATTTTATGGCTGATTTCTA
The DNA here is from genome assembly GCF_902728285.1 of Clytia hemisphaerica. Taxonomy (NCBI): domain Eukaryota; kingdom Metazoa; phylum Cnidaria; class Hydrozoa; order Leptothecata; family Clytiidae; genus Clytia; species Clytia hemisphaerica. Next base: position 505,925 of record NW_027103559.1, on the reverse strand, counting down.
TTTTCAGCGGACCAAATGAAAGCAGCACAGATCAGCTCCTTGATACTCTCTACAACAATCTGTCTTCTAATCTTCAACCAAAATGTCGTGACTTGTCTGAAAAATGAGAAGGTAAGCCGTGGCAAATTCTCCTTACTTTCTCATGTTTACAATGTACTGAATTTCTCTCAGCTTGGTTTTGTGAGACATGATATTGAAAAATTCTAGAATTGAACTTATCATTATACAGTATCTTACTTATCTATTTTCTAGTTACACCATGTACATAGATCAATAAGGAAGCGAGATTTATGGCGTATATTTGGCGTGGAAGATCCCACAAAAGGTTATTATAATCCTTCCTAACCCACTATAGGTGAAAAAAATAATCACTATGTATTGAAAGATTTTTGAAGGCCTTCACCAACAAAAAAGGGTTCAACAAGATTTGACTCAGTAGGTTCAAAATCTCCAAATTTTCAAATCTCTAAACTGGGATAAGCTTATGGAACCATTAAAACAGGCATTTTCGAAACTGGAATATTCTCCATAGTCTTTTGTTGTAACGGGAGTGCAAAATGGCTCTCTGTTCGTTCGATTTGAAACAACATTAAATTAGTTAAAGGTCGTTCATTCTTGTAACCTGTTGTAACTGGCATTTTCATGTTTTCACTATTACAGTTCCGCCATACGAAATATTTTCACCATTCATACATGAAGGAAGTTCGATAAGAATCGACGATGATCGAAGGAAACGATCAATGGATAAATCGAATAGTTATCGAGGAGAAATAAAAACTAGAACATTAAGATTAGGCATACCAGCCTTCGATAAGATACATCATTTGAACATGACTCAAAATAAACAATTATTGACTCGCAATTTCAAAGTCGAAGTTTTAAAACAAAATGGCGTCAAAGTTGTGAAGCGTGAAGTTGAAGGGAATTGTTATTTCCATGGTAACGTACAAGGAGATTCTCTTTCGTTAGCAGCAATGAGCACATGTTATGGACAACTGGTAAGTTTCGAAGCAAAGAAATTAACCCCATTACGATATTTTTGACATGGAGAGAAAGCTTCTATTTGAATTTCAAATAGACCGCAAAACATCTTAAAAATCCAAAAATCCTAGAGAGGGCTTTAAAAAGCCGGCTGGCGAACAAAAATATGATATCTTAAGTCGGAAAATGAGTTAAGATCATTGGATCAGAGATTTGACTGAGAGCAAAATGAGGGCAGTTAGGAGGTTTTTTTGTTCATTATATAGGTACGATAACGCCTGAGTTGAGTTTCTTTGATGAATGTTTTTTTTCGCCACACACAGAGTTGGGAAATGATGGAGTTCTGGAGTAGGCGCGACCCCTTTTATATTGTTTCACCAAAACCATTGTTGAGTCTCTCTTAACTTTCATCTTTTAGCGAGGTATGTTTACAGATGAAAAAGAACACTATTTCGTTGAACCTGTACCTCATTATCTCCATCATATGCATGAAGAGATACACGAGAAACCACACATCGTATTCAGGAGATCATTAGAAGAAACTTCAACTAAATACTCAGGAATGTTTGGATCACTTTTGAAGAAAAGATCAACAGAAAAACCTTGTGGAACAAAAAGTAAGGTCCATTTTGCTCTTTTTGCCATTTTTAGCCTACTTTGGAAAGATGTGACTTTTGGTCCTTTAAAGAGACCATGACAATGAAAACATAAATCAAATCAACAAATCGCTCAATGTTTCAGTATAAAGTATAATTTCAAGATTATCGGTCCAGTAGAAAAAATGTTAATTGCTTATTCTTCTTCCATTTTTATCTTCACTTTCGAATTTTTTGAAAAATTTTAAATCTTTAAACAGATCCACTCCAAATTATCTTTGTAACGAAGTATATTGCTTTCAATTATACTTTTCTCCTTCAATTCATCAAAATGTCCGGACTGTCAAATTAAGACTTTAAGAAATGGTTACCTTAATTAGTGTATTGATTCACTTTCTAGAAAACCCGCACATAAGATTGGCACGATCAGCGACAACAACGGCGACAGACAGCAAACCAACATCATCACAAAGTAAAAAAGCAACCACAAAAACATCGAATACGAAGACGACGAGTGAAAAAGAAGAAGAAAGCGAAGAAGAAGAAAAAGATACTGAACTCGATAATAATGAACGGTAAGCAAGAGGCTTACATTGATACATTTACTCTCCGTTTGATTTGACTGGATTCTTATTCAATGGACAGTTATACCCGGAACTTTTTGCTTAATTCTAAAAAGATATTTTGGCAAGTTTTTTTTAGACCAGCCACACTAATTTTATAACAAAAGTTCGAAGTTTAAAATCTACTTTGTCGAACAGTTATGTAGCTATAAAAATCTACTTTGAACTAGAGTGCTTTTAAATGAAGTGTCAGTATGATTGGAAGGTTAAAAGCATGAACCACCATTTTATAATATCTTTTCTTCAGATATATCGAAGCATTAGCAGTTGTTGACCAGAAGATGGTGAATTACCATGGTGAAGACGCTGCAACGCAATTCGCTTTAGTGGTCATGAACAATGTGGCAAGATTGTTACGTGATGCTAGTATTGGACAAAACCTGGTCATTCTTGGTTTGAATAAACTTCAACTTCATACTGTAGACGTGGTAAGGATTGTTTCGTAGTCTGATGAAATGATAATGGTTCCAATACTAATGCTTGTCGAGAGATCTATTGAACCCTGATTTTACCGGAATTCAGTTGAATCTGTTAGGTTCAGGTATTCAATAAACTTCTGTCGTCAAACTTTTCCAATATTGATGCTCGCCGAAAGAATATTAGAACCCTTCTTTAGAACACAATACAACTATCAACCCTTAGCGGCGCGGTCGGCTTTTTAAAGGACTGGTAAAGAATTTACTAAAAGCATTGATAGATGTAGAGGCAACATCAGCCTTATCACGCTAAAATAGTCTTCTATCGTGAACATAACATAAAAAATTTAGCACAGAGTTCAAGCAAGAAAAAGTATTTGAAAAATCTTTGGTTTTGACTCTTGCGAATTTCTCGGATAAGCCATAATAGTAATAATAATACTTAATGCTTGGCGATTTTCTTAGCCTGGTTTGGTGATCAATCACCACGCACGAAACACATTGAAGAGTTTTGGGAACTGGGCACAACTCTTTAGTGACGTAGACGATCGATCAGATGATCATTTCGATTACGCCATGCTTCTGACCAGGTAAGCCCAATAATGACTTTAATTACTAACTGTAATAATTACTTGACTATTGGAACTAACCCCATTTCGATCTAGTAGATTAAATGAAGTTCAGTGGGGGAAAACGGTCCTTAAAAATAGGGTATCTTACCGTACTGTTGATACGGGGTTGATAGACACCCACTTCAATGAATAATATTTCCCTTCTTAATCTATCATTTTCAGATACAACATATGCGCTGATAGAAACCAAGCATGTGATACTAGAGGTAAATCATTTTCCTCATCTTCTACGCAAAAAACGAGAAGAGACACTTTTAAAAACTGGAATTCCTTCGTCGAATCGATCGTATAATAGACCCCTATAGTTTCATTTCCTAAAAATGATTTGAATCACAAAGACTAAAGTATTGTAATGAAAACACACATGCAAAAATGAATCAATATCTTTTGATCTTTGGGGATGGCTTGTCCACAGTTGCCAAAGAAACAAATATATTTTACGATCCGACAAGTGGAAATGATATCGGTTCCTGCACACATCCTAGTAGAGTGGGGTTTGGGTCATAGATTTAAAAAGCCCGAAGGGCTAGATGGCGTGCTTTAAGCCATCGCAGGCAAATAAAAGTGAATATCGGAAAAAATATTGTTGCTATTGTTTTCAAAAACCCGCGAAGCTTCTGATTGGTCAAACGCTAAAATCCTATTGTAATGTCACGTGACTTAGGTAGGATTTCCTACCTAAACACGGCACACTTTCCAGTAAAAGTACGCCATCTACCCTTCGGGCTTTATAAATCTATGGTTTGGGTGTGGATAGGGTGTGGTTTTCTATCAGATAGGCTTAAAAATTGGGCTATTATCAGTTAGGGTCAGGTTTGGAGCTCGAAACAAGCATTTCTTTTATCTTTCTCTATATCAGGTTTGACGGAAACTGGTGGAATGTGTCAGTGGCCTTATTCAGCATCTGTCAATGAGGATAATGGATTAGAGCTGGTTTACACTGTGGCTCATAATATTGGACACAGGTAAGTGTAATCAATATATAGACAAAATGGTCAAAATTGAGCTTTGTTGAATATTCTATTATTAGAGGCTTTAATTGCAACGTTATAGTTTATTTTGGTAGAACTTTACCTTGACCATAGGTTTGAAAATGAGGGTAAAATCCATAAACTTTCGGATAGCTCCCTGTAGCAATAATTCTCAAAACTATACGACTATTTATTTAAAAAAGAAGTGATTTTGAGCTTTGAGTTATCGACAAATTCCATACAAATTCACTTACACATTTTCCTATCCTTCAAACAACAGTCTTGGTATGAATCATGACGGAGATGAGAGTTCATTCATTTGTCCTGATAATGAATATCTGATGGCATCCAATATCAATCCTGAAGATTGGAAAGATAATAGAAATCACTGGTCAAGATGCAGTAGAAACTATCTTCGCCAATTCTTAAAGTAAACATCGCCACTCAGTTTGACATTACGCTTAAGGAGCAGGATCCAAAAGCCCAAAATTCTTACAATAAGGCCGAAATTCAGTCTAAGAGCCGATAAACCCCTTGAAACAGAAATATCTAATGAAATAGATTGGAAGTATCGAAGTCGTAACTCTCGCCTGAACTTTAAATTTTGGCAAACGTTGAAATACCCAAAATTCTCGATAAATAGTGAACTTGATTTTGCACCAACCCCTTATCATCTTTGAAAACATCGAAACAAGGCGTAAAATGATGACAAACACTGGTTACCATAACTCGAAGAATTTGCCTTGCAAATTAGCTAACCCTTGTGTATTTGCCTTTATAACTATAAACCTTCCATATGGTGAAGCAAAATTCCACCGTGCGTTTTTGTCTAACACAGACTTCCCTACAGCAACTCAATGTAATCTCAAACCACGCATGACTTCATTCTACACCAACTGAAACAATATACTATTCATTTCTTCTTTTTAGGAAAGACCAATCAAAATGCTTGAACGACGTGCCAGTATTCTCCCATGAAGTGGATTATGAAAAGATGGACAACAAACCAGGCTTGCTCTATGACGTCAGTAAACAGTGCGAAATGCAGTATGGTACTGGCTCCAAATTATGTACAAGAAATGTAAGTAATTTAGCCGACTATCAGATCTTTAAAATTAGAATTAAATAGAGTTTACATGTATATGTCGGGTCAAATAGCGTCAGATATCTGCAAAACATCAGGCGACAAATAAAAAGTTTTCTAAAAGGTGAACAGTAATTCATTACCCTTGTAGTGTCCGCTAACTACAGGCTCCACAGTATTTGGCTATGATTCTCCTCGAGAATATCTTTTCAATGGTGTATATAACTTTTTAACACTACATTAATGGGTGCTGAGAAATTGAAGTATCCACATAATTTTGAGACTGACTTTAAAACTTGACTTAAAAGTCTTCTCAGAGTTAATAAAAGTTCTCATAATTATATTCCGTCAATTTAACGCAGGTGGAAAACATCTGTTCCACAATGTCGTGCACTAACCCTTCAAATCCTGACAAATGTTTTCGAAGTTTGTATCCAGCTGCGGATGGCACCAAGTGTGCGGAAAACAAGGTACCATGCCAATTTCTTGTCATAAGGCGAGACCAATAGTTGGTTTACGGGCCCGACCGATCCCGAAATTCCAAATATCGAAATAAAATCAAAATTGATTTTGATAGTACATTTTTATTTTCATTGCTTTACAGACAGCCAAATGTTCAAAATTTTGGTAGTTTTTCCAAGGTTAATTTTATTCATGAATTCAAGTTCTTGAGTTGTGTTATTTTATTTTCTATTTCACATTTTTGTCAAGATGTAGTAGTTTTTGCTGCCTTTTTAGGATATTTTACAGGTGAAATTCTACTTTTATTTTTATCTTTCCGCCGACCGACTAACCCTCTTTTTCGGGTAGCTTGGCCCGTAAAACAGCAAATTAAATTGGTCTCGCCTAAAATCTTATTATTAAATCTTAATCTTAAATTTTTCAAACTCAAAATACTTTCAATTTGTTCAAAGAACTCTCAAACTTTAATGTTTTTGACTGATTTTGTCAAGTTCGATTTTGACTGTTCGATGATGTCTTGTGGATGGACAATGAATGAACGAGTTATACGGAAAGGCATTGGAAACGTGTTTTAAGAATTAAAATCATTCTTTAACCTTTCAACACAGTTTTGTTATCATGGCCGTTGCATAGCAACATCATCAGAAATGCACGCAACTGATGGAGGGTGGTCAACATGGGCGGATGATTATCAAGCATGTTCAAGAAGCTGTGGCGGGGGCGTTCAATTTAGACAACGTCATTGTACAGCTCCAAGGTGAGTAGATTGGAACGGACAACTAATCGCTCCTTACTAAAGCAGCAAATGTATCTCAAAATTTCCACAGCCCTCATGCTATGACTACGAGACACAAATCCTTCAGCCACACAAACATTTATTTTTAAGAGATTTTTAAGCCGGGCTCTATTGCTAAGCCTAGGAGATTCAATTTTACCAGTTAGAAGCGTTCAATAGAGTTACTTGAAAAAGGTGAACAGAACATTCTAAACAACAAAAAAGATCATTTCGGACTTTCAATTAACATAGGATCTAGCGACGTTGCCTGAGTTACTGGTTGCAAAGTTGGCTAAAATCAATATGAAATAGCTCATCCTCAATCAACATTTAGAGATCTAAATGGATTAAGTTATGTATGAAAATCATTATTTTATTAGACCCAGTAATGGCGGCAAATATTGCGAAGGAGAGTCCAGAACGTACAGACTGTGCAACACTCAGGTAAATCAATAAAACCGCAGCCATCATACTGCACTGATCTGAAAAAGGATTCCCGTATCCATACACCAATATTTCTGATATAAGAAAGTAGATAGACTTTCTCTATAGGAGGACCTTAAACTGATAACAGGTTTTTCATGAAATCTTGATAAGTGAACATTAGGCTGCCGTCACAATATTGGGTTCATAGCATCCCCCAACTTACATCCCGATCCCTGTATTCAGGGAAAAGATAAAACTGGCTAACCAAACGAATTTCGAACAGAGTATTGGTTCATTAAGTTATATTGATCATTGAAAATCATCAAAGATAAACTTTCGATTTTAGAAATGTGGGAACGGTACGACCAGCCCTTCATACCGTTCATTTCAATGCTCAAATTTAAATGGCAGATTATTCGGAGAAAGGAAGTTTGAATGGGAATTCAAACCATCAAAGATAGGTAAGAGTTTATCTGTTTTCATCATCACATTTTATGATCATTCGAGCAATAACCTAATGGGAGCGCTTCTGGAACCTTCTAGTTTTGGAGTTATGGAGTTTGTCTAGACTATGCTATAGTCTAAGACGAATTCGAATAATAATAAAAAATAACCTTAAACAGGGCGAAAAATTGTCGGAGGGGCTCAATGTAATCCCCGACTCTTTTTTCTGCAGTGCAGCATATTACGTTTTATATTATACAACTATTTTATATCATAATATCATAATAATATATTACACGGACGATAGCACCGTCTAGAGATTGCAAAATATGAGCCCCAGAAGGGGCCGTATAGTGGTCCCGAGGGAGAAAATGTTTAAAATGTTTTTCCGTCACTATTAGCATCGTGTGAGTTGGGCTGCTTCATAGCACAAACAGGACATGGATATAACTTCGGTAACGTGATGGATGGTACTAATTGTGATCAAACAGATGATGGAATGTTCTCCGATAAGTGCATCAATGGACAGTGTGTGGTAAGGATATAATAGAGTTTGGTATGAAAGTATGACAAAGAATGAAATAAAAGTTCTTTCTTTTTCCACAGTTTAGAAAACGTAATTTGTAATTGAGTAGTTTCGAATAGTTATTTTAAAAACATTGAGTTTCAAGACGAAGACTTCAGACAAATCTCCAACCTTTCCCAAGGAAGAAAAAGTGAATCCTTAAGATTTTCGCAGCTTTGGAACGGGAATTAAATCTAGCCCTTTCTATGCTTTCATGCGGAATATTTTCCGAAACCTGGCGATAGATTTTTTTCAATCTGGCGTTTGTGTGAAAAGCACGCGGGTCACGTGTTTTGGTGGCTTCATTTGCCATCCAAGAGTTTATTCTCCAACTCCTTTAAACTTAAAAGCAATGCACGCAAATATTGATACCAATAAAAATGTTTCATAGCCTGTAGGATGTGACAAGAAATTAGGATCAAGCGTGAAGTTTGATCGTTGTGGAGTATGTGACGGAGATGGTTTGACCTGTGTCACTGGAAGTGAACGATCCAATATCGCAGAAGCGTCAAATAGCGCAGGTATGAGAAACTTCCAGACTGATTTGATTTCAAAAGGTTTGTCACGAAAGAATCTGTCGATTTGAGGGTATCACGCATAAATATTATGAAACTCCATTTTCAAATACACGCTTTTCTCATAAGAGCGATTTCATCTAAGCCTCGGATTTTAGAAATAGCTAAAAATTGCTCCCCCTTCTAAGCTATAAAGATTTCTATCTCCTAAACCTTCTCAATTAAGGATTCCAGATTATATCATCTCAATGTATTGTTAACAGATTTTACATACAAGTATCTGCCGGCGGATTTCGATTTAAAGCAGGCTTTAGAAAACGAGATCTACTTGACACTTTGTCGTCAGACTTATCGATTAAATAGAGTATATGCTTGGTTGAATTTGTTTTCTTTTCCAAACAGGTGGCATTGCAGACGCGTTGAAATCATTGAAAGACATGGGTTTCAATATGAACAATTTGTATGGCAAAAGTTCACTGGAACTATCGTCTTCAAGTAAAAGATCAGACATTTCATTATCAGGTGCAGCAAAGAAAGAGGAGTATGGATGGTCGAAAATCAAATCTGGATGCTCTACTTCTTGTGGTGGAGGTAATGGATTGTTTTGAATCATTATTTAGAATCCTAATTCATGATACTCATGACGTAATAATGTCAGGGCGAAACGCCAGGGCGTTTGTCACTAATTTTATTGCTTGAATTCCTAATTAGTGGTAATCACCCAGTCCTTTTTGGTCCGCATTAAAGATTACGTCATGAATATCACGAGCACAGCTTGAATAACTGTTTCATTGGTCAAATAAAGCTAGATAGGCGTTTTTGACGATTGGGACCAGTTTGGACTGAACGTCTGAACGCTTTTACAATCAATTTTGATTTATTAGGAAGACACCTGATTGACTTTTATTAATTGTGCCTGGCAATACGTCTGTGTAGCCTAAAATTATTCGATGGTTATTGTAAAAAGATGATGAGATTTTATCTGGAAAAAACTTGACCCATGTCATTGAAGTCTATTTCAAATTAGCTGACAGTGTTTTTTCAAACCTCAATAACTTTTGATAGAATTTGAATTAGTTAGCGGTTTTGTGCTCGTTAAAAAAATAATGATAGGAGTAGAATCTTATCAAAAAAGAAAAAAAAATAGGAAAACGAAGATGAAAAATGAAGAAGAAGAAAATCAACTTCTTGTAGAATAATACTACGATCTTCATTTTGTATCAGAAACTCTTCAATCTTAGAACGTCATAAATGCGAAAAAAAGATTTAAACAAGTGATACTTTTATGGACCTATCTGGTTATGCATTTAACACATATATAATTGATATCTGCGTGAGCACAAATAGTGACGATCTATTAAAATTAGTCGTTTGTTTCTTATAAAAAAACATTTAGAAACCAAAATTTCATACTCTTGAAATATTCTTTCATATTCAAGACTTCGTGAGCAAAAAAAACATCTATCTCATCAAAAGATTTAGTAATTTGGCTAAGAACATTGATGTATGCTTATTAATAGTGATTCTTATAGATAAACATGCGTTTTTTGAGCTGAAAAATTCTTCTTTTACGAAAACCTGCTTGAGCCATCTTTTACCCACTTTCATGCAAAAAAATCTGTAAAAAACAATGATCCAATATTTCACAAAGTCCAAAAAACCCGTTTTTTAGCCGTTTTTTGGCCCAAATTTGCCCAATTTTTTTTTCTTCGAAAATCGGGCTCCGTCACATTCGAGGGTTTATAGTTATGCATCTTTGTGCAAAAAATCATAAAGAATGAAAGAGCCAATCTTGAGAAAAGCTAATACCTAAGTAATTGATAATGTGCTTATAAAAGAATATCGAATTTGGCCAGTTTCTCTATAAAAACACGCCAAGCAACCAAAATTTCAAGTCTAAACACACATATTCTTCAAAAGTAATCCATCATGAGCAAAAAAAAGCATCTATCTCATAAAAAAACTGAGTAATTTGACTAAGAACATTGTATGCTTATTAATAGTGACTCTTATAAATAAACATGCGTTTTTTGAGCCAACAAAATTTATTTGCAAAAATCTGCTTGAACCATCTTTTACCTATGATGGTACTTTCATACAAAAAATCAGAAAAAATTAATGATCCAATTTTTCACTAAGTCCAAAAAACCCGTTTTTTAGCCGTTTTTTGGCCCAGGTTTACCCAAAAAATTCTTTTTCGGAAAATCGGGCTCCATCACATTTTGCACCTTTGTACCAAAAATCAAAAGATTCCTATAATTCAATCCTGAGAAAAGTTGGTAACAGACGAACGGACGAACGGACGAACGAACGAACGAACACAGGTTAATTTATAGGACCTCCACCCCACCGGGGTAGGTCCAAAAATATTCATTCAATCAAATTTAAAATATAGACTTTAATTATATTACTTGCAAAATCCAGGTATTGAGACGCTGACAGCAGAATGTCGACGTTTAGATGATGGTTCACCAGTGCGTGAGAATCATTGCGATCAGCGATCCAAACCTCCTACACAACAATATCCATGCAAAGAAGAAGCCTGTCCTCCTATGTAAGTTTATTTTATAATTTTTTCACATTTTGTCTAAAACCCATATTTGCTTTTAAGTGTGAAAATTGAGTCCCATACAGTAAGGCTCCAAAAATCACGAAATCCAAAATTTCCTCTCTCAAAGGGTCGTGATTTTCCAAAATTCGGACAAAAATCGAGTGAAAATCGACAAAAACTTTGAGAAAAGTCTCTCTAAGGGTCCCCAAAACGCCAAATTTTCCTCTCTCTAAGGGTCGATTTTCTATTTTTGGCTCAGACATACCCGTCACCTCACAAACCTCTAGTACCCCCCCCTCCCCCCGAGATTAAAACTCGGTAAAATTAGTCTAATTACGGTAACGTGGTTTCCATATGGTAGTAAAAACAAGTGCACCCTTAAAACAGACTTTAGTTTAATATTGGAGATAATCAACTTTCCCCTGGTGACTATTACCAAGATAATTTAGCAACTCTTTTCCAAGCTCACTCCTTGTTAGAATTTCCATCCGCCATAAACTAAGAAAACTATGCTGTACGAAAGTGTCTTTTAATTGTCAAGCTATTTCAAAATGAGCTACCAGCCTCACTAAGGTCAAAGAGGCTTTAAAATGCATTATTAAGTAAGAAAAATGAAAAATGTATTAAATCATAATATGGGAATCAACATTTTCATATTTCTCATATCTAGATACCAAACGTCATACTGGGGTGATTGCAGTAAAACATGCAATGCTGGTTTCAAGAGACGGAATGTAAGATGTGTTCAAAAGTCAGCAAATGGTATCGAATTTGACCTGGATATGAACATGTGTTCTGGAGCAAGGCCAACGGATACTGAAGCATGTAATAAAGAACCGTGCCCTGCTGAATGGATCGCCCAACCCTTTGGTGAGGTAAGAAAATATCTTTATGAATCTGGAGCTCTTTGTGGTGGCTTTCGGAAAAGGGTTCTAATCGGAGATACAGTTCACTTTTCAATTGTATCGTAGTGATATAGTGGTGGGTATCGCGTCCACTCCCAGACGGAAGTCAAGGGTGAAAGCTGCATATCACTTTACCAGTCGGCTACCACTCGGCGGCAGAAAGGGAAAGATCTAATTCATTTTCGAAACTATTTAAAATTCCAAAAGTTTCAACCAAATCAAATCAAACATGTAAAGAATTTCATTATCATATATAGGAAGATAGATATCATTACCTATTTGGCGAGACGGACAGCCTAAGAATTGGTTAACAGATTTCTCCATAAATCCATTAAACCAATTACGATAAAAGCTAGACCAGATGATTTGGGAGTGGGTTGTAAGGTATACTGCCACATTTGTTTTCAATATCTTTTCGAAAATTCTATCAATTATTTCAGTGTTCAACCATTTGTGGGAGCGGTGTACAAAACCGTGACGTGTTATGTCAAAAAACACTTAAAGATGGTAGCCTAGTTACGTTGCACCATGATGATTGTCGTCAAGATACCAAACCACCAACTGAACAAAGATGTAATGTCCACAACCCTTGTCCTGGAGATGGTTAGTATCTTTAATCTCGTTCTTCTACTTCTACTTCTACTTCATAGGAGTTGGTTTGAACTGGAAGACTTTTGTTGGATAGCTGATAAGCTTGGTCATTTTGGACTGTTTAAGGGATATTTCGGACAGAATTTTACAAACTACCCTATTGTCATACACAATCAGCTTGTTTATTATTACCTTGTTGGATAGCTGAAAATAGCAAATATGGTCCCTTCTTGGTCATTTTGGACTGTTTTAGGGGATACTTTGAACAGAATTTTACAAACGACCCTATTTTTATTTATTTGTATGAAATTTCTTCAAAACCTGCTTTCTTTGTTTGAGGGGGTTTATACCGAAAAAGTAACTTCATTAAACAGTGACCCAAGGGTATAAAGAATCCTCTCTCCTCTAGCCACATATTTTTTCTTTCAGGGCTAGGCCCTTTTTCAGCTAGTTTCACAAGACATTTTCTTTCATAAATCTTCACTATTTTTTCACCGCAACTGATCATTTCATTTTTTTATCATTTCAGATGGTTGTGGTGGTATTTACACAGATAGAGTTGGTAATTTCACATCGCCTGGTTACCCTAATAAATACCCTAGTGATATGGAATGTGTCCACATTATCCAAGTCCCGAAAGAAAATGTCATCAAACTCAATTTCGAAAGGTATACCCAATCTCTTTATAATTTAGAAGAACTGTGATTCAAAGCATCTACTTCTGATGGATGAGTTGTCTATACACAGACCCCCAGTATCTACGGAATATTTCAAAATTCATTGCCGTAGTGGCGATAAACGTTATAGATACATTCTGGTACAGAGTAATGGATGAGTAGCAAATTACATTCTCTGTTTGGAGATTTTGAGTATGAAAATTGATAAATCAATCACTGACTAAAGCTAGATTAGTTTGCATTGGAAAATATTAGAACATTAAATTGCACTGCAAATCTAACAATATTAAACGCTTCTTTTTATAAGCACAAGGTATATAATAATACACACTTTTTATAAGAACCAGTAAATTTTGGTTTAGGATGGGCTGTTCTTAATTTTTCTTTGATATTCAGGCTTAAAAATGGGTTTAAAATCTATTGTTAATTTTCAGCCTCGTGTTCTTATAAAAAAGGTTGTGTAAGGCTTCAATGAAAAACTTCACATCAAATCATTCGCCACTCTTCGTTTTCATAATAAAGACAGTGTATGTAACATGGTACGTAAAACCCGTATATTTTTCGAACCAACAACCGGATAAAATCTGATCACAACCCCATCTACTACCGCCTCTGAAATTCATGTCCTGTGATAAATCGCTTATTGATGAATGAAGTAATTTAACACATTTCAAATCTGAAGTTTTCCATTCTTCTACATTCGGTACAAACTTATTGATATCAATTTCCAGATTCGTCAGTTGTTTATGCGATATAAAGAATCGCAGAACTAAATATTCCTTCGACAGAATAACACGAGATCCGGTAAATCTTTTACTGTGCAGTGTATTGAACCAATTGGCGTAGCGTGAACAGCATGTCCAATCAAGAATCATGTGAGAACCTAATAACAAGAAATCATAAAGAGACATTTGTGTTAAGTCTAATCGGTGGAGTTTCAATAAAGTTTTCCGTTCTGTTTGCTTTCTACAGTTTTGTTCTAAGAGTTGATAAAATTTTTGTTCCATCTCTCCTTTCTCGCGTTTTGTAGTCTCGTACAGTTTTGCGAGACGTAGTTTTTCATCTCTGAGGTTCTGAACTTCGTCATGATATTGTTTTTGCGCTTTCAACATCACATTTTCTACCTTCACTTTTTCCATCTCAAAGTCATTTTTCAGCTCTTCGATTCCTTGTTTCATTCTTTCAACTGCATCTGCTGTAAAGTCGTTCCCAGCTCCTTCGAGTTTGAGTCGTGCATTCTCAGTCTTTAATCTTTCATGTTCTTTTTGTTTAAAGGTTTTCAAACTTCCCTCCAATGGGGAAACTCTATCATGACCAGCGTTCTCTGTCCTTTCCGAACCTCCAACAAATTGTTGGTTTTCGTCCTCGCGTACGCCTGCGGCATTATGCTCTTCCGTCCGCCGCTCACCATGCGCATTATGCTCTCTAAACTCGTCCGCAACCTTTTCCATGATAATTGTAAAGTCGTTTACATCTTAGCTTTCACTCAACTCAACTACAAAGAATATCAAATACATATATCAAATACCAGACCCATTTCACTCCATTTGAAATTTCAACAAACAAGACCAAGAAAGCTTGCGTCGGTCACGAGTTTATATCTCACGATAAACAGTTTCGCAGAACGAAGATATATAGTAATATAATCTAAACAAAACTGCATAGTATACATTAATATAATCTAAACAATATACAGTAATATAATCTAAACAAAACTACACAGACATATGGTCTAATTTGGCTCAAATTTTTGGAGAGGCATCATATTTCAAAATGAACACCAATCGAAAATTTAGACTTAGTTTAGACTTGAAACTGACATCAGTCTCTTTAGCTTAAACCTCTGTAACTCAAATTCCACCTTGAATACGAAAATTTTTTCTGGCCTCTTGATGTAAGGAACGCTTTATGAAGCAATAAGTCTTCAAAGCTGGAACATTGCATAATTCAAACACATTACTTATAGTTCCCTGTGTGTGATTGAGGTATACAGTCCCTGATGCCACGTTTATGGAAAGTAAACATACTCTTACGAGATAGCTTAGCTTACAAACTCTCCGAAGATCTGACACCTATCCTTCCTTCCAACCATAGGATGAATATTGCTTCGCCTGACAAAGATTGCAAAAACGATTTCGTCAAAGTGATGGATGGTGATTGTGTATCTAGACTAGGAGAAAGTAAATTTTGTGGAAACTCTATCCCTCCATCATTCATCTCCACTACCAATAGACTGTGCGTCAAGTTTTTCTCTGATGATTCAAAGAGTGATGATGGCTTCTTAGCTAGATACACAGCAATCGAAAAACCAACACAATCACAAGGTGAGATGTCTCTCCCTAATTCGAATAAATAGAATTTTTCAAACATTAAAGGGGGCGGTGATATGACTAGTCTACACAATAGACAGCTCCAGGCTTTTAGGCCTTACTCTTGGTCTATAGGGACTGCTATTTGTGGCCACTAGTGACCCCACCGGGAATTGCTAATTAATAGGCTTAAACATAATATACAACTTTCACAAAAGCTGTTTATCAATAGAGATTTCAAATAAAAAAATGTTTACAACACGGCTGATTGGCTTAGGGTTCGAAACTCTCAAATCCCAAATTCATATCAAATTTTATCTCATTTTGAGCCTTCAGCCTCCCTAGTTTAACGGTCGTTCCACCGGGCCTGCAAACTCAAGAAAAAATAATTCTCCCAATTTCAAACGTTATTTTGGTCTTTCAAAGAGAATCCTAGGCTTGACTTCACTATAATTTAACACAAACGATCTCGTGGCTTCATTTTCGATCGAATTAGTGGAGAAAAAAAAACTTTGCATTTGAGCAACTAGGATGAAGAGAGTTCAAATATCGAATCATTACAGTACATCGAAAAAAACTTTGAACATAATTCCCTTGTAACATTCAGTTGACGGGCTTATTATTTGCATCCTTGTGTTGATAATACCTCTCTCTATTTCGACCTTTCAAGGGACTACGACTTGTCTTCGATTTAGAGAAGGATTCGAATTATAGAGGATCGAATTAGAGGGAATTAATTTAAAAATTATTTATGACACTTTGAAATATTTAACTTTTTTATAGATCAGTGCAATTCAAACCTAACTGCCCCAGATGGTCTCATTTCTTCGCCAAATTACCCAGAATTCTACCCTCAGAACGAAGAATGTAATGTTACCATAACGACAGAAGAACGACCAATCAGAGTCAAGTTTCATGCTTTTGATGTCGGGAATGAAGGGTAGGTATCTTAAGAAAGCATTTACTGAGTGTGAAAGAGGTAATAGTAAATTAACATACCCTTGAAAATTAATTTGATAATAATTAGGAATTAGTGTTAGTAATGGTATAATTTTGAGGGAAATTTGGGAAAATAGCCAGCGATTATTTTGACGCTTTTCGACGAAGTGCGGACCCAGAACTTGAAGAGAACTTTTAAATAACCTGAGGGTACGATTATGTAGGAAATAAGCTGTATTGACTTATTATTGACTTACACGTCCCCGTGTATCCCAGGCTTTATTTACGTTACTGATGGACGTTAGAGAATTATCTGGCGCTATCAGTAACAAGGGTTTTACTTTATTTTTGATAGGCCAGCGAATTCTAGATTCTAGGCCGGCGAATTGTCAGCGACCCGGCGTAAATATGTACTTAGAGGCGGCGAACCGAATTTTTAACCCAGGGAATTCTTACTTTTTTCGTGCCTTGGTTTTGGACCGAATTGAGGCCTAAATAAGACCCCTGCAGTAAGCATCAAAAAGCTGAAAATACGCCGGAGCGATGTTGAGTTAGCATTAGTAAGAAGTTTCAAGGAAGGTACATGAGCATCTTCAAGCCTGTTTTCGAATTTTTGTATACTTATAAAAACATGTACGTTACAGTTTTCTCGATTTTGCTAAATTTTACCAACGTGTCAGACCTTCGGGCCACTTTTTTTGAATTCTACACCCAAAATAACATAAAATATCAAACATGGTGAAAGTTTTTTACCTGAACCAGATTCGAACTCCTCATCGCAAAATCTATTTTTTTACTACATTATGCTTATTAGCTAAAAGTTGATATTGGTTAGCCTCGAGCTAAGTACACATTGTACTACTTTGCATCAACTTTAACCCTTTAAGTGCCGATGTCGTATATATACGACATGGGCTATATAGGAGGGCGAAGCCCTCCTGTAATGCCCAGTTTGAGTTAGAAATCATTATTTTTGGTCGAACTCGTAGGAATTAGATTGTCCTTTATGGTCAAGCAAAAAAAAATTCAAAAGTGAGTCTTTCCAGCGAAATTTTAAGCAAAAAAGTCAAAAAAATGCAAAAAATTTACAAAAATTCACTTTTTTGAGATTCTGACCGTTTTTTGACTATTTTTGGTCAACGAGTGATCCAAGAACCTCCAAATTTGGCCCTGTTTTACTTTATTCTGTCTTCTAGTGAATTGATTTGAAATTTTACCACTGGGCACCTTTTCATCAGTTCAGTCAGGTCCGCGCAGCGGGCCTGACTGCTTTAATTCCCTAACCTACCCCCCCCTGGCCACCGCCCACCACGCCCTTCCTAAATCGGGCGGCGCCGAAGGCGCCCAAAAGAAAGAAGAGACTCTAAGCTATCCAACGAGCTATATACGAGCTTCTAATTCCTTCTAGATCAGGAGATATAAGCCCTTAAAGTTTGAACTAGCGATTTTTTAAAAAAAACTTAGAAAAAAGGACCCTGGCACTCAAAGGGTTAAAGAAAAATTGCAAAAATTTTTTTTTTTTTAGATTTCTCAATTTTTGGCCTAAACTCACTCAAAAATGCTGAAAAACACCAAAAAATCACATTTTCAAAATTTTTTTTTCACTTTGTTTAACCCTTTAAGTGCCGATGTCGTATATATACGACATGGGCTATATAGGAGGGCGAAGCCCTCCTGTAATGCCCAGTTTGAGTTAGAAATCGTTATTTTTGGTCGAACTCGTAGGAATTAGATTGTCCTTTATGGTCAAGCAAAAAAAAATTCAAAAGTGAGTCTTTCCAGCGAAATTTTAAGCAAAAAAGTCAAAAAAATGCAAAAAATTGACAAAAATTCACTTTTTTGAGATTCTGACCGTTTTTTGACTATTTTTGGTCAACGAGTGATCCAAGAACCTCCAAATTTGGCCCTGTTTTACTTTATTCTGTCTTCTAGTGAATTGATTTGAAATTTTACCACTGGGCACCTTTTCATCAGTTCAGTCAGGTCCGCGCAGCGGGCCTGACTGCTTTAATTCCCTAACCTACCCCCCCTGGCCACCGCCCCACCACGCCCTTCCTAAATCGGGCGGCGCCGAAGGCGCCCAAAGAAAGAAGAGACTCTAAGCTATCCAACGAGCTATATACGAGCTTCTAATTCCTTCTAGATCAGGAGATATAAGCCCTTAAAGTTTGAACTAGCGATTTTTTAAAAAAACTTAGAAAAAAGGACCCTGGCACTCAAAGGGTTAAAGAAAAAATTGCAAAAAATTTTTTTTTTTTTTTAGATTTCTCAATTTTTGGCCTAAACTCACTCAAAAATGCTGAAAAACACCAAAAAATCACATTTTCAAAATTTTTTTTTCACTTTGTTTAACCCTTTAAGTGCCGATGTCGTATATATACGACATGGGCTATATAGGAGGGCGAAGCCCTCCTGTAATGCCCAGTTTGAGTTAGAAATCATTATTTTTTGGTCGAACTCGTAGGAATTAGATTGTCCTTTATGGTCAAGCAAAAAAAAAAAATTCAAAAGTGAGTCTTTCCAGCGAAATTTACGAAATTTAAGCAAAAAAGTCAAAAAAATGCAAAAAATTGACAAAAATTCACTTTTTTGAGATTCTGACCGTTTTTTGACTATTTTTGGTCAACGAGTGATCCAAGAACCTCCAAATTTGGCCCTGTTTTACTTTATTCTGTCTTCTAGTGAATTGATTTGAAATTTTACCACTGGGCACCTTTTTCATCAGTTCAGTCAGGTCCGCGCAGCGGGCCTGACTGCTTTAATTCCCTAACCTACCCCCCCCTGGCCACGCCACCACGCCCTTCCTAAATCGGGCGGCGCCGAAGGCGCCCAAAAGAAAGAAGAGACTCTAAGCTATCTAACGAGCTATATACGAGCTTCTAATTCCTTCTAGATCAGGAGATATAAGCCCTTAAAGTTTGAACTAGCGATTTTTTAAAAAAAACTTAGAAAAAAGGACCCTGGCACTCAAAGGGTTAAAGAAAATTGCAAAAATTATTTTTTTTTTTAGATTTCTCAATTTTTGGCCTAAACTCACTCAAAAATGCTGAAAAACACCAAAAAATCACATTTTCAAAATTTTTTTTTCACTTTGTTTAACCCTTTAAGTGCCGATGTCGTATATATACGACATGGGCTATATAGGAGGGCGAAGCCCTCCTGTAATGCCCAGTTTGAGTTAGAAATCATTATTTTTGGTCGAACTCGTAGGAATTAGATTGTCCTTTATGGTCAAGCAAAAAAAAATTCAAAAGTGAGTCTTTCCAGCGAAATTTTAAGCAAAAAAGTCAAAAAAATGCAAAAAAAAAAAAAAAAAATTGACAAAAATTCACTTTTTTGAGATTCTGACCGTTTTTTGACTATTTTTGGTCAACGAGTGATCCAAGAACCTCCAAATTTGGCCCTGTTTTACTTTATTCTGTCTTCTAGTGAATTGATTTGAAATTTTACCACTGGGCACCTTTTCATCAGTTCAGTCAGGTCCGCGCAGCGGGCCTGACTGCTTTAATTCCCTAACCTACCCCCCCCTGGCCACCGCCCACCACGCCCTTCCTAAATCGGGCGGCGCCGAAGGCGCCCAAAAGAAAGAAGAGACTCTAAGCTATCTAACGAGCTATATACGAGCTTCTAATTCCTTCTAGATCAGGAGATATAAGCCCTTAAAGTTTGAACTAGCGATTTTTTAAAAAAAACTTAGAAAAAAGGACCCTGGCACTCAAAGGGTTAAAGAAAAATTGCAAAAATTATTTTTTTTTTTAGATTTCTCAATTTTTGGCCTAAACTCACTCAAAAATGCTGAAAAACACCAAAAAATCACATTTTCAAAATTTTTTTTTCACTTTGTTTAACCCTTTAAGTGCCGATGTCGTATATATACGACATGGGCTATATAGGAGGGCGAAGCCCTCCTGTAATGCCCAGTTTGAGTTAGAAATCATTATTTTTGGTCGAACTCGTAGGAATTAGATTGTCCTTTATGGTCAAGCAAAAAAAAATTCAAAAGTGAGTCTTTCCAGCGAAATTTTAAGCAAAAAAGTCAAAAAAATGCAAAAAATTGACAAAAATTCACTTTTTTGAGATTCTGACCGTTTTTTGACTATTTTTGGTCAACGAGTGATCCAAGAACCTCCAAATTTGGCCCTGTTTTACTTTATTCTGTCTTCTAGTGAATTGATTTGAAATTTTACCACTGGGCACCTTTTCATCAGTTCAGTCAGGTCCGCGCAGCGGGCCTGACTGCTTTAATTCCCTAACCTACCCCCCCCTGGCCACCGCCCACCACGCCCTTCCTAAATCGGGCGGCGCCGAAGGCGCCCAAAAGAAAGAAGAGACTCTAAGCTATCTAACGAGCTATATACGAGCTTCTAATTCCTTCTAGATCAGGAGATATAAGCCCTTAAAGTTTGAACTAGCGATTTTTTAAAAAAAACTTAGAAAAAAGGACCCTGGCACTCAAAGGGTTAAAGAAAAGAAACATAAACATAAACATGAGCTTCTTAGTATTTTTTGCCTTTCTTATATTTAAGATTTACCTCCAAAATTGAAATTATTTATCAGGAATTACCGAACGTTTAGTGAAATAATATCGAAGTAAATTCACGAAAATGAAAATTTTATAATAGTGTGAAACCTTCTGCCCTGATTATATATACAAAATACAAATAGAATAATTCACCCTGATGACAAGGTACTAAGGTTGATCGCCATTGGATGGTTGTCGTGACCAAAATTGTCGAATTTTCGTAAATGAAGTCAGGTAGATTATAGGGTTGGAAAGCCCATAAATTTTCATAAAGAAAATGTTGAACATGAGTACTAACTTTGAGAATTCATCTGAGCCAGCAAATACTATAGTTAACACGGAGACAGACACAGGGGAATAAAAAATGCAGGTCCAGAAATTGAAGCGAATAATATCACTAACGGTTTGTTTAAGTTTTTTCACAACATCTAATTCCTCTGCTTTCTCTCCATGAATGTTGGTCAAACCCTTGATACGTTTTTCATTCTCCTCACGAATGGCCATAGTTATTTTGCCTAACACAACGATACTAAAACAAGTCAGTACGCCTATGCAAGCAATAAATATCAAAACCCCTTTGTTGGTAACGATGAACAAATCTTCGTCAGAAATTTTCTGGTGATTGCCAAAGCTGAAGTATAAAACACCAAGCATGATAACATTGAGTAAGCCACATATTAAGATAGTGTAAACAAGCCTTCGTTTTGTAACCATACTTTCGTAGTGTAAAGCATACTTTACTGCGATGGCTCGATCCATTACTATAACCAATGTGATGTTACTTGACAACAGGTAAATAAAAGGACGCAATAATGATATGGCTATGGACCCATTGTTTAGAATTTCATTTTGCCCAGTTTGTACCAAAATTACAACGCCCAGACCTAATACAGACATTGCCATATCAACCAGTGATAATATTCGGATAAGAAAATATTGATTGTTGTTCAGTTTTGCTTTATATATTGTGTATTGCACGAAAAGATGTAAAATCAATGTGATCAGGTGAAGAACACCAATGATGATCGGTTGAATCATAATCTCTTGTTCTGTTGCTTTTGCAGCAAGGATTGGAGTCCTTGTAGTAATCATTATGTCAGGATCTAATCTTGACTCTATCTATGTCAAAGAATGTATATTCAAAGTATATACTGTAGTTTGCCGGTGTCACTCAGGCTAAACACTGAATAATAAACTAGCTCCTCTCTGTCTCGACAGCAAGAAGTTTTGATTTGGTCTGATATCCGATCCGGTATCGATAACAGAGAGATTGGGGAATGAGCGTAAATGGTTTTGATTAGTTCAATTGTTCTATTTTACTCCTTGTGAAAGCTAATGAAAAAGTTTGATTTTGTAATGAAAACAAGCAACATACTGAATGGACCTACCTGGTATAGGTAGTTGGAAACAGGCTGAATGAAGATGAAAAGATGAAAATATTCGAACGAAAAAGAAAAGATAACAGCATAGCATAGAGATGGTAAGCTTGAAAACATGATGCAACTTGTTTCACGTTGGATTTCCGATGTTTTAGAGTTAAGGAGCCCCAAGGAGTTTTGGACATAAACAAAAACAATCCTTTCTTTCTTGTAAAGATAACTCTATCTCATTAAAGATAAAATTGAATGAAGCAACTTCCACAAATCGGAAATTTAGCCCAAATTTGCCTAAAGTTTTTTCTTTTGAAAATCTTGTTAAGTCTAACATTTTAAGGATTACCATGTAAAAAATCAGGAAAAACTAATGGGTGATCTACGGCTAATTCGAAAATTCATTGCCGTAGAGGGTCTGTTGTCATTGTCTTTCCTCATTTGAGATTTTTCAAACCGATCGCTGCGATGGAGTGTTGATGAGAGAGGGGAGACGATAAGAGAAGTGTTGCTATTTTCCCTAAAAATGATAAAAGGGAATTTCCCCAAATAAGAAAATCATATTTTTATGGCCAAAAATAATTTTCCGGTAAAAACGGCTTCAGCCACTTTTTAGAGACACTTCCACTCTATCTTTTTGCAAAAAATCAGAAAAAAACTAATGAAGCAAAAAAACAATTTTAGGCACTTTTTGGCCCAATTTTTTTTTTTTCGAAACTCTGGCTTCGTCACATTTTGGGTACTGTCGATTTGCATCGCTATGCAAAAAATTAGAAAAAACTAATCGGCCAATCCCGAGAAGAGCTGATAAGAGACGAACGGACGAGCGAAACAAACAAACAAACAAAGGACCTCTGGCGTAGGTCCAAAAAAAAAGTGTATATATTTTAAGCGAGTGGGAAGTGCGAAGTGTAAAAATCTTGCCTAGATCTAAATGAATTTAATATATAGCTTTTAGAGTCGATCAGCAGGTAAGCAAAAAGAAAGCAAAATTATATCCTGAAAAATAGAGTATATAACTTTAAGCGAGTGGGAAGTGTGAAAATCTTGCCTAGATCAAAATCAATCTTATATATAGCTTTTAGAGTCGATCAGCAGGTAACAAAAAGAAAGCAAAATTATATCCTGAAAAATTGAAATAGCAATTTAAATTCGAAACGTTCGCCTACGTTTATACATTACATGACGTTTAACTTTAAAATATATTTTAGATGCGATTCAGATTACGTCATTTTATCAGGTGGTGAAGAAAGCAAGAAGTTTTGTGGTCAAAAACTTCCATCAGAGTATGTTTCAAAAGAGAATGTTATTAATGTACGTTTCGTGTCAACATCACACCAAAATCAACTAAAACCCGGATTTGTGGCGACCTACACAAGTGGTTCTCCAGGTGAGATTAGTACAGTGATTCCAAATTTACCTGAAGTTTTACCTTAAATCTCACATTTGGCTGTCTAAGATCAAAAGATACTCTCGTGTGCTTAATTACAGGGGGTCATTTTGCAATTTTTGGAAAAAAAACACCCCCATATCACTTTATAATGACCCCCTTCCTCCATTTTATGACCTTTATGCTACGAAGTGCCAAAATTAGCCGAAAACCTTAATTTTCCTAGGGATTTTTAGCAAAATCAGGTCAATAACACTTAATTATGACCCCCCCCCCATTTTGTTGATTTCTATTTGCTTATTTCACCTCCCTACAATTAAGTACACAAGAGTACTGTGCGACTATGGGATACCCAATTAAGTCATCTTCCGTACAATCATCGCCATAATATTTGACACAAAAGGATAACTCCCTCAAAACTTTAAAAGTGCGAGACCGTCCATATCCGCTGATTAGAGAGGAAAAAGTAGGGTTTTGGCCATTGCGTGCAAAAAGCTTTGTCCGCTAATTGCTGGGTCCGCAAATTGAATGTCCCCATTTGGAAAGAGGATTTGACTAGGAATTGTCCGGGAAAATAGAATTATCCGCCTTTAAGGGATGAGCTGGAGTTTTTACAAGATACTTCACTAATTGGTCATTTGAAGTGATAGAGATGACGCGTTCTTTAGAAAAAGTAACAAAATTGTTTTATTACTGGTTAACGACCAACCAAATCAAATAAGAGCTTGTAAAAACTCCAGCTTGTCCCGCCTTTTCGAGTGTGTCAATTTGAGGTTTTGCTGTATCGTTTATAAATTACTGGTCATTTTGTTTGTTTTTCTAGAGTCAGCTCGAAGAAGAAACAATATTCCAAAACCAGTGGTCATCAAGAATGATACTTTACTGACCAAGAAGAGTATTATCCCAAAGGAAGGTATGTTTCAATACACTAACATGAAGTTTGCATAAGTGATCTCAAACTCATCAAACCTTACGCCTAAAACTAGATGAAAATAATGGTTTTAACAACGTCAAATGTCTATGTAATTCTAAAACGGTCCACGAATGGCATAACCGTAGAAAAGAGCAGCTAACAAAAAATTAAACAAAGGAATATTGTTAAGAATGAAAATGGTGTTAATGTACATAGATATCTAAATATTGTTCAACTTTTAGCAAATTCGACTTTTTCGATAAAAGCAGCATTCATCAACACGACCAACTCCATTGACACCAGTGAGTATTGCTAATGTTTTCCTCTTCATTGTAGTGATAAAAACAAAAATCAATCAAAAATCCATTCTAATTCTGTTCCATTATTCCTCCCTTAACCCTATCTATATAGGCTTTTAGGGACGGTTAAGAACTAGGGGGGGGGGGGGGCTTTTCCTGTACCACCCTTATTATCTATTTGGTCTTTTTGAATGAAATTTGGCACACAAGATCCTTGTCATACACGCTTTTTTTTATGAGAATAGCGTTTTTTCATCATGGATATTCTTAACTTTTTCATCCTTCAGTTGCTAAATTCCATGATGGTGATATTCTTACCATATTCTTA
Organism: Clytia hemisphaerica; assembly: GCF_902728285.1. Classification (NCBI taxonomy): domain Eukaryota; kingdom Metazoa; phylum Cnidaria; class Hydrozoa; order Leptothecata; family Clytiidae; genus Clytia; species Clytia hemisphaerica. The sequence continues at coordinate 480,641 of NW_027103559.1, read as the reverse complement.
ATTTTTTGGCCATTTTCATCATGGATATTCTTATAAAGTGTATTCTTATAAAAAAAAGCGTGTTTGAGGTAATTTTTGGCTAAAACATTTTTCGATGACGTCACTTATCATGCTTGCAGAAAGTGAGAAAATATTGAAAAAATAACAGAAAAGCGCCTACCCCTTATTCGAATAGGGTTAACAGTATCTGGTTTAGACACAGTGATTGACAAGTTTATTTTTAAGATTAAAAAAGTGGTAGTTTCCCGGGGGGGGGTACTACCCTTGCCGACAGACGGGGGTCTCCGCTGAGGTTCGAAAAATGGACCCTACGTGGGACTCGTTTTTTCAAAAATTTTGCCGAATCTTGCGAAAAAAGGGACCCTGAATGGGACTGAATGAAATTCCAAAATTTTGTCAAATTTTCTACTTTTTCCCCAAATTTTCCAAAAAATTTTTCTGTTTCGGTGTTTTTGCGACCCTACCTGGGACTCATGTAGGTTAAAAAAGGTACCCTGACCAGCGGCGCATCCCCGTAACCCATTTTGCCCTAGTATCCCCCCCCCCGGGGTTGTTTACAGCATTATAATGGTTTTTCACTTTTTCTTAGTTGCCAAAGACGTTCAAATATCGAATCGACATGAAATCAAAGCTGCTAAATTTCCTACAAAGAAAACTGACACAGCAAAACAAAATACCACCGTTCAGTTAAACCAAATGAAAATCAATAACAATACAAATGCTTTGTTAAACACCACAAACGGTTTCATTCAAAACACATCAGATACCACCGTAAATACAACCGTAACGAACCAAACTTTAAGCAATCTAAAACCAAATTCCATAAATACTACATTGGATAAAATGTCAAATGTGACCAATTTACTTTCAAATCAAACCAAAACAATAACCGACCAATCAAAATCATCTGTCAACGGAGCCAACCAATCAGCATCGGTGAAAGGAACGAACCAAGTAGCATTCATCAAAAGTACACAGTCTGACGAAAGTAAGAATGAAGCTAGAATCGCTTTATTATACTAAAAGGCAAAGACAACTTAATTTGTTGTTTTACGGGTAAAGTTACCCTAAAAAGAGGGTCGGTCGACGAAAAATAAGATTAAAAAGCAGCAAAAACTACTACGTCGAATTCATGGATAAAACTACCAACATTTTGAAAATTTGACAGTCTGTAAAGCAATGCAAATAAAGATGTACTACCAAGATCAATTCTATTTTTTTCGATTTTTTGAATTTCAGGGTCGGTCGGGTCCGTAAAACAACTTATCAAATTGGTCTCGCCTAAACAGTAAAAGTTTAAACATTAAACGATTGCATTGAGTGAGTTATTATGAAGTAGCCACTTGAATGATGGCTATAGTGGTGCTTCAAGGGCCAAAAAATTATGAATAAGTTTAATAACCTTTTAATGCTGCCTCTAAAACACCAGACTTCTTATGAAATTGCACAAAAATGCTAACGAAGTGGTAAAAATAAGAACATTATAAGAACATTTTTAGGCTTAAAACTCAACAGTTAAAAATATCCACAGGTTTCAACAATCGAGTATGTCTTTTTTACAGTTGACATGGAAGTAAATAGTGGACGACAAACAAATGACAAAAAAGGTTCGTAATCTTTTGTGTAGTAGAAGTTTCACAAGATTAACTCTGGTATGGTACAGCAGATTTATAGGAGAATTTCAGCCCTTTACTTTAGCCAGGGTCGAAATAAAAAAAGAGCTTACAACCTTGATAACAGGCTATCCTTTCTTGTTTATAATTTTTCTTACACATACCCAACCTTAGATATGATCTCATCTTTGACAAAGGAGTCTGGGAAGAAGAGGAATGATGTTGTTTTCACCAAAAGCAAGCAAAATGATCAAGGTAAGAATTCATCATTCGAATAAAATCTTTTTCATCCTGTTATTTCGTAGGCTGCTGGCATCCACTAACCAATTCGTGCTCCTTATAGCCCAGCTGACTTACAACGTTCTTTTAACGTCAATTTAATGTTCACAACGTCCATTTAACGTTAGATGAACGTTGCGTGCCAGCTGGAGTGGGGCGACGATTTGCACACTTACTTCGGCGCTGCGCGTGGCTTACGCAGTTAGCGCACATATTTTACGTGTGCAAGTTTTTCGCATATGGTATAAGTTATTTTATGTCTGGAACAGCCTTCGCGACTTCGGCGCAGCGACGAAACACATTGCGCAGCGCGAGTCTTTCGCATATGGTATAAGTTATTTTATGTCTGGAACAGCCTTCGCGACTTCGGCGCAGCGACGAAACACATTGCGCAGCGCGAGTCTTTCGCATATGGTATAAGTTATTTTATGTCTGGAACAGCTGGGAGACTATACTACCTGGGGTTTTGTAGGATTCAGACTAATTATTTCATGATTTAACCTTTCCGCCCCGAAAGACGTATCTGATACGTTCGCCATACGTTCCGAAAGACGTATCTGATACGTTTTTAAGGTGACCTTTATATTTGGTCGGATTACGCCCCAACCGTCAGAGGTACGGTAAAACCGATTAAAAAATCGGAATCAGCGTGAAATTTTCGATAAGAAACAATCGGGGTTTGTTTTGGTATGACGCAACATTTTTCAAAAATAGAAATGGTAGACCAAGCTATGTTGCGTGATTTTGTGAAACTGGAGGAGGCAGAAAGTTAGCTATGAAAGTAAGGGTTTATAAAAGTGTTTTAGAGTTTTATTTGGCTTTTAAAAGTATGGAATTGTATTACCTAACTATAAAGGAACCTTCTAAAGAAAAAAGTAAGTGTTTTTATCAATTTTCAGGTTCTCTATAATTTTTTGAAGTTTTGCACCAAAAAATGACTCTTTCGCGACATTGTTTTTTCATATACCTTTTGTCTGGCTTCATAATTTTTGTCCAAAATTGTTTGAAGTACTCAGTTAAACATATTTAGAAAGGGGAAAGGTAGGGCTTTCCAAAAATATAAGGGTTTTTTTCTGAAGTTAATTTTTCAAAAAGTTATAACGGTTATCGTGAAAATTGCATTTTCATCAAAAAACGTTGCGCGCAGACGGGCTGAAGATATAAAAATGTTGCGCGCTGGAAAGGTTAAAGATTTTTACAAATTAAAAGTCTCTTTTTTTCTAGTAAATGCAGAAATTCAGTCTCGCGTTGATAAACTAAAGAAAGAAGGTAAACCATAAGAAAAGTTTACATACCATACCATATTGTAACAAATCGGCTGATACTATAAGCTAAGTTACAACATCACGCTAATTATACAGATTTTGTTTTATCAACAACAAAAGAAATCCATGAACTGAAACAAACTCCTTTTAAGGGCAGAGGACTTGGAGTATGACGAGTCGTATTTCCATTGTTTTCAAGAAACTGTTTTCCCATCTCTTTAAACTTCTCTATGCAAAGATAGAGACACAGCTTAAGAATTTATATAAAACTCGGTGTTTTTAACGATTCTATTTTTTTAGGAAAACATTTGACGAAAGATCAACGTTTATTTCTTGAAGCAATGAAAGGTAAACCCACTGATAGCAGATATTGGTGGTTTATTCTAACTGTCACATGCTAATAAGATACTTAGTCACTTCATCTACCGGGTCCAAAAACAAGCAAAATGCTGAACCTACCTGGTGATCAAAATCAGATAGAAGTAGGACAAATAGCAAGAGAGTAAGAAAGTGTAATGAGCAGCTTGAATAGATTACCGTGAGTATCACAGCTCAAATTAGTCCGAAAAGTAAAAAAAAAACATGTTATACCATTTTATAGCACTATGCCAAAAATAAGAAAAAATACCAAGCCAATCTAGAGAAATGTTCATTTTCCCTAAATATGACAAAAGGGAATTTCCCCAATAAGAAAATCCGACTTTTACGGCCAAAATTTTTTTTCCAGAAAACACGGCTTGAATTACGTTTTAGAGATACTTCCCTTTTATCTTTGTCCAAAAAATTTGAAAAAACTAATGAAGCAATTTCACACAAAGTCCAAAAAAACCATTTTTAGGCACATTTTGGCCCAAATTTGCCCCAAAGAATTATATTTTGAAAATCGGACTTCATCAGATTTTAAATATTACCATTTTACATCAAAGTGCAAAAAAATACGGCCAAAAAAATTTTCCGGAAAAAAAAGCTTCAGTCGTGTTTTAGAGAACCTTGCCTTTTATCTTTGTCCAAAAATTTGAAAAAAGTAATGAAGCAATTTCTAAAAAAACTCACTTTTAGGCACTTTTTGGCTCAAATTTACCCCCACATTTTTTTTTTCGAAAATCGGGCTCCGTCACTTTTTGGGAATCACCACTTTGCATCACTGTGCAAAAAATTAAAAAAAAAAAATGACTGACTTTTCTTCCATGTCGAAATTTCAAAATAATTCTGGTGCACCCGGTATAATCCCGTAGAGCGAGACAGTCTCCGTCGAACAATACAGTAAGGAAAGGTTTGAAACCAAAAGATGGATTATCATATATAAATAAATATACGCTATCTTGTAATGTGCAATAGAGCAAAGATCGAAACCAATACCAGTATTGTCCTGGGGGGATTGTCTGTTGGTAATTGTCTGGGGGAAATTGTCCTGGGGGGTAATTGTCTGGGGGCAATCGTCCTGCGGGCAATCGTCCTGGGGGTAATTGTCACCGGGGGGGGGGGGTTGTCCTAAAATCGAGAACAATGCCTGTAAACTACCAAATGAGATCCAGTAATCTTCTCTAAAATTAATGAGGTACGAGTTAAACCAATCAAACGCATTATGGTCACTTGTTCATTTTATTTTTCAGATGACACACCAAAGTGGATTCCTGAGCCCGGTAAGAATTTTGACGAGGTGACTAAAATTAGGGCCGACTAAGAATTAAGGCCGACTAAGTTTTGGCCGATAAGGTAATAAATTCTGAATTCTCTTGACAATAGCTCCGTTCGGATTCACAGGTTGTAGCGTTTTCCTTCACAGTCTGCTAATCCTTTGAATTTTGAATTTACAGCCTTACCGATAATTAACAAGACAATCACGGTGAGAAAACGAAATCATACAATCCGTCATCCGCACCATCAAAATGTAAAGAAAGATCAGATCGCGCGACCGAATGCGAACGAAAATGAAAACTCTCACGAGATCAAACTCAAGACGACAAGTGAAAACACTCAAACAAAGAAAGATAAAATTTCCAAACACGAGATTGAGATGAAAAAGAAGATTGCTTCCAAGAAGTTATACATCACCAAACCAATAAACTACCAGAATAATTTGGATGGTAATTTAGGTAAAAAAAGTTTATTTGTTTTTTTTCATTGGTTTAGACCAATGAGCATATGAAGGCTCATATTTGCAGAATTCCTAAGCATAACATAAGCATATATGTCACCCTGAAATATTTTTCAAGTTGTCATTTTTTACCTGTTTAAAAAGGTTTGATAGAGGTTAAGTAAAAAAGACATTCCAAGGGTAGCCACACTCTAATGCTCTCGAAATCTGAACAAATTTTTACAAAATTTCTGAAATTTCACTAAAAACTTGGCTCGGGGTGAATTATAAGCTACGCCTGGATGCTTTGAGAACTTAAGCACACTCAAACCTGACGCTTGCTTATAAAAAAACATGTATCCGTTTAAGAGGCATAATGTGATTATTAACCGTTTCAAAACAAATTAGACTAAAGTGACTACTCCCGACCGACTTCTCTACAGAAACGAAGCCTTACAAGAGAACAGCAAACTTACTTTCTTTTATCCGGAATCACAGGTGAATGTCCGTCATCCTTGCGTTGTATGGATCTTTTGTTATCGTATCCTTGCACGTATGATGACCATTGTGGCCCTGGGTTGTCGTGTTGTCAAACCGCTTGTGGTTACTTCCAAAAGATGTGCCTACCTAAAGGTAAGGGTGATAATTAACTCTTAAGCTGCTATACGTTTTTTATAAGAACATAATGATTCAATGGCCGCAAAATATGATAAACAAGTTCAAACATTTTTGAGCGTAAAACAAAATGTTAAGAACATTTTGAAGCCTTCAAAAATGTTTGATGTTCTTATAAAAAAAACGTGGGATGAGGATAATATAAAGAATTCAGGTTTGTATTTTATACGTAGATGAGAGAATTTTGCAAAGATTTTAATTTCCCTCTTTTCATATTCGATACCGTTTGTTGAAAAAAGGGGTTTTGATTTAATTGAACTGTTTTTTCACCATTATTTACTTTCCAGTAACACGACACTGTCCGCTACAACTACCATTGATGGGACACCGGGTACCCTGCCATGCGGAAGGAGACTGTCCACTAAGGCACACGTGTTGTTTGGATCTGGCCAATAATAAGTACTGCAGGTCTCTGAGGGAAGACTGAAACTAAATCATTTTCAATGGAGAAAGAATTTAACGACTTTGCAACTGATAAACGATCAGAATATATGTTGACACCGACTATATGACTATAAGACATCACAAATAATTAATGACCATTACATTATACCCTTGTCTTGTTGACCTCGGTGGAATGTATTAACATTTGCGATGCATGTTACGAGTACGAGAAAAATACAGTATTGCAATTATGATGGAAGAGCTCTTGTTTTTTTCAGGTGGTATCAGCTGGCATAATTTTATTAAACTTTTGTAAATAGCACATCAAAATTATGTATCTACCACTTTTCCTCAGTTGGAGAAGACTTTAATAATATTTAAGTTAAAATCAACTCGAACTTTTTTTTTCGCAAAAACTTTTTTTGAGTTTGCTAACTCGGATTTTTTTTCACAGTAGAAAATATTCTTGATTTTGGAATCATTCTCTGAGAACCAACTTTCAACAAATTTTTAGAAATTCTGAGAAATGAATTAGAAGCTTGAAAACCACAATGGTGAAAGAAAAATGGGTAGAAAAACCATTTGCAGTTGGCAATACTTGTAGTAACATAATAGATCTTATCGGAGTTTTTAATTTTTCTAAAAAAGCGATGCATTGTGGGATTATTTCGGGAGTATTACAATAGAATTCCCTCGAGGAATTCCTAAGAGATTTCTAATGTAATACTCCCGAAACAATCCCACGATGCATTGCTTTTTTAGAAAAATCAAAAACTCCGATAAGATCTATTTTATAACGTTGTCAGCATTTTTCTCTCAGAGAACTTTTTTTTAGATTCGAGTTCCATTTACGTCAACATTCAGGTGTCGGGTGGAAATAAATTTGGTGTTTCGTGGCAATAATTTTGAATCTAATAATTCCAGTAAGGCGTTAGATTCACTAAAAAAAGACAACCCCACGATAAGTAGGATGGCAAGATGATTTTTTCCTGTGTTCTTTTAGACAATTAAATAGACACTTCACATCTTCACACCTAGTTCCCCATGATAAGAAAAGGGAGTTATAAACAATCTCTTTAAAACAATTTAAAAAAAAAAAAACCAGGGTTTTAATCCCAGTAAGGTCACCCACGGAATCAAAAAATCGACAAAGGAAAAAAAGGAAAAACAGCAAAAAGTAAAACAGACAACTTTTAAGATCCCCTACAAAGTCGTCTATTTGAGGTTAATATTCTCGTAATAAAAATCTGAAATCCCGGATTATGATTTTATTTTAGCTCTGTAAGGATTTCATTTTCTATCCTTTTTTTTTCTAGAAAGTGAAAAGCTAAAAAGAAAGTGATTTTAAGACTCCCTACTGTGGATTAGGAATGTATCAAAATAAACTTCTGATTTCAAAAACCAGTTTCCTCACTTTGTTTCCCTCTAAAGCGAAAACTTCCTATAAATTTCTGGTTCTTACTCATCAAAGAGATTGCAGTGATGGAAAGGGCTTTCTATTTTTCAAACTAAATTCCCCTGATCAAGTTCAAATTAGCGAGACTCGCCGAGTATTAATCAATCTAAAAGAAATTGATTTAACTTGTTTAAGTTCAGCGTACTTTTCAAACTCGGTATAACTTTCAGGTTATTTTTGTTATTCTCTTTGACATGGATGACAATTAAAAGAGTTGCACACCAAATTTGACCATAGGAATACACCCTTCTTTTATCTAAAATTAGAACTAGGTTTGAACAAAAGATGATCAATTAAATTTTATGTCCTTCCCCGATTAAAAGATTTATTTATTTTAAAAATCAATAAAAATTATATATAGTTTTAACTAATAAAGTAATTTCTGCGTATAAAAATTATGTAGTCATCACAGAGCTCTTGATACATGGTTGTCTTTTTTGTCCTCAGAATACGGTTAAATACTCTAGAGGTTAGCCTCGATACCAGATTTATTTGAAAGTTTTCATTTTTGTTTTATTACATGCATTCATCCTTTTTAGAATCTAATTTTGAATCATCGCGGCGACCAAAGCCAATCAGGTTCTATGAAAGATATTCCGAACCAAAGTCTCCATATGCATATCACCAATTTCTTTCCTGAAGAAAACATCTTCAATCAGCCTCGGATCCACGCGTTGTAAGCGTCCAAAAATTAACAACATTCGTCCGAAACGTCCAGGGTTCAACGTTGGATCACGTGTTAAATAATCATTCAAAGACATTTGGCATTGATCACGCCATGATTCGACAGCTCCTGGTTCTGTCAACGCACTGATGTCTAAAATGCAGAAAAAAGAAAATAATTATTCGACTTTCGAAAATTGGAAAACTGGGTAATCTTTTACAAATAAAGTTATGGTGAATGTTATCAGCCGATCCAGAGGAATGTTTGCCGTTCCATCACACTAATTTCTAACTGGATACCGCTGGTAAGGACCTAGGAGCGCTGCGACCCATGCAACATTTGATAGCACCCATAGGCGGTTCATTCGGGAATCGTGGTTGATAATTTCTCAAAATGGGTCCATCATGCTGAAGTTACTGATAATGGGGGGAATGAAAATGCATTGGTTGGCATAATTGCACCCATCTAAATGTGCAAACACAGATAGGGATCTAACAAAATTACTTACATGGATTAAATAAACCTATGAATAACAAACAAGCCATTTCACGTTCATCCAAGTCTAATTGGTCCAAATCAGCCAATAGATCAGCAATATATCTGAGCATGCGCACTTCGCGTTCACTGAAACGATCTTCGTAATCTCGCAAGTAGTCTAGAAGCCAGTCATCTGATACTATTCTCCATTGTACGGCAGCAATGAGGAATAACGAGCTCCATGATTCTTGCATCAGTATAATCTATTCAAAATGAGTGTTCAAAGTATGAAAACACCGAACAGTTTGAGTTTAGAATCTCTAATCTTTCCCATAGGCAAAAAAAGTGAAGCCACTTATTTCGCATCCCGAACGCGCCGCAATCATGACGGCGGATTGTATCTAGTGGTTCCTTTGTTTTTGAGGACTACATTTTTTGAAATCTAGCGATAGATTTTATTTTCAATCTGGCGTTTGTGTAACAAGTACGCGTGGGCGTTCTGGATAGGAAATAAGAGGCTTCATTTCCCATCCAGGAGTCTCGAGTCTAGCCCTTCGGGCTTGGAAGTCAATGACCAAACACACAGATGTAACGTAAATATAAATGCATGTTAGTCTCGTACTTCAAAAGCGCCAATATTTGTCAAAGACTCAATAGTAACTTTCTCAAGAGACAAGAATTAGAATTTTTTTTTTTAAATAATGGAGGATCAAGCTGTGGGAGTTTGACAGAAGCATATTCATGATATGTACCATTGCAATGTCTTCTGACATAATATCACGGACCCAACAGCTGATTGGTTGTAAGTGACGTAAAATCAGTCAATACGTCACTTTGAACCAATCAGCTTTTGGGTCCGTGGAAGACATTGCAGTGGTGCATATAATGAATTCTTCTGTTAAAAAGAGACCGAAGTCAAAATTGAATTTGAGATTCTCACCTGGTCAACGTAGTAAAGAGAAGCGAAAGGAGGTAATTTCTTGGTCCATTGGATGATTTTGAATAATAGTTTAGCTGTCACCTCTGTCATTGATAGGTGACGGTTCTGTCGAAGAAAAATAATGAAAACTTGTTTAACATAAGTAAATAGTAGGCCTCTAAAACCCTGCAAAGTTTTAATAGGTTTTGATATGTAGTTCATGAGATATCTTGAAATGCAGTACCCTACCCCAGGCAAATCGGCTCCAAAAACGATTGCCACGTACCCTCGAAACACCCCCTCTGAAAAGTTATTGCCCCCTGGTTAGCCTGAAAACCATCGCGATTCTCAAAATATAGATATGTTTTAACCCAAAAACATTTTCAAACCTTTTTCACCGTCAAGGTGGTACCTCATGCCCCATATTGCCTGGACTATCGATCTAAATTTTGGGTGAGAATGGAGCAGTCGGCAAACGAAGGAACTAAAAAGATTTGATTGGAAAAGTAACGAACAAAGAACGGAATGACAAACCTCTTCATAATCTGGAGTTAAACATTTCTCAGTTGCATATAAAACCATATCCATAAAATCTTCAAAACTATCATTTTTTGGGCTTCTTCTCAAAGGAGGGCTGGACACGACAGCAATTTCCTCGTATCTGATTGGTCGAGGAGCAGGTTGCTGTTGGTGAAGATGGTGATGGGCCAATAGTTTGTCTTGTCTTTGTTTACGTAAGGTAGAGTTTCTTGGACCTCGCTCGTGCTGGACAGCTGGGAAAAACAATAAATCGACAATACAAAATAAAAGTTCGAAATAACGAATAGATGATGAATAGCGTTTCTTCAAAAGATGTTATAGCCATATCATTTCAGTAAATGAAGGTGGAAAGATAATATTGAGCGGAACAATAACAAAATAAAGAAAACCAATAAGAAGGTTAAAAAAAATCCTACCATCTTTATTCATGTTAACTTCCAGACATTTTTGTAATCGACAAAATCGACATTGATTTCGATGAATTTTATCGATAGGGCACGATCGGAAAACAGGTTTATTTCCGCCCTCGTTGTTATTTAAATCGATATTATGTTGTGATTGACGACAAGTGTATTTTCTATGAAAAATAAATAAAAATTATTTTAGAATTTTGTTCTCAATCATCAATTTCCTTGACTTTTGGAGAGACTAATGACAGATGTGTTAACAAAAGGAAAGATCTTTAACTTTTACCAAAACGAGGCGTTATTGCTGGTTTTTCGGATTTCTTAGAACGGCAAAAGACAGATGCGAGACATATAATGGTTTGTTTATTTGGGACTGGACGACAGATGAATGATATCTTCTACAAGTTCCTTTGAGCTATTTAGTCGAATTCAGTGAATGTATGGATGCGCCAGACGTCAACAAAAAATCTCAAACAAACCCCCAATTGCTGTCGTAAAATCATAGTACAATAGTTAAAAGTAATTTCTGATAGCAAAAAAAGGGAAAGTTCAAAGTAACATTCACTACTGCAGAATACTACAGTAATTCCAGGATTCTTTTTGTTTTTGTTTACCTAGAGTAAAAGATGCAGTTTTCGCACTAAAACGAGGAAAAACTTTCTGAACGCCTTCGGTTCGGGTGCAAAATAGCTAAATCCATTATTCTTCCCTAGTTTTGGCGAAGCTATCACAACCTTGCTCAATATTACAATCAAACTTGATAACATTGAGACAGTGACTAAACATAACTGTAGGCGGAACGTTTCTTACTTGTTTTTGCGAATGCTTCTTTTGAAGAATCCACTGCAGCCATCACAAGCGTAAACACCGTAATGTTTACCGGACGAATTATCACCGCAAACCACGCAAGGAGTGTCCAAAAGACGACCTGACAATAAATTGTTCATTCAGTTAGTTTTGCGGGTAAAGATAAGAGAGGGTTAGAAATTTTGAATATAAAAAATACGATTAACTACATAAAGTAACGCCGGACAGGTTCCGTGAAATTTTCACAGGAAAAAATCAAAGAGGAATCACTGTGACTCTTCTGCTGAATTGAAGCGCATCTTTCACAAGATTACAACTTTTCACCGTAAATTATTGAAACTCTGCAGCTTCTCACTGTGAATTCACCCAAAAAAAGTCGCAGTTTTTAACTGTGTTATAAAAAGCTCAATGATCACTGCTATTTAAGTCCGTCAAACAAAATAAAATACTACATACTAAAAAGATAGTTTGAGAACATACCTGATTTGTTGATTGTTGTCATTGTTGATTGATTATTGGTTATATTGATTTTATCAATATTATTGATTAGAAATTTATCAAACGCCAAGCAATGATCAAATAATATTGTTGGGGAGATTGGAAATCTTGCTGCTTTATATACCAGCTCCGTCAAATAATAGAGTTTTCAACGGACACAATAAACAAAAAATAATGAAACAATAGAAATTGATAATAAAATTGATATCAAAATAATATATTCGATATTAACAAATAATAAAAGTGGGGGAATAGGGTAAAAAAGGACAGGATTTTTTAATTTAGCATACAAAACCCCTTCAGCAATTAATAATTTAAAATCCTAGAAAAAATATTCTAACCGAAAGAATTTGTTGTTTTTCAAAGGGGGAACTTGTTTAAGAAAAGAAGAAAAGCAAAGTAAAGAGACATTACTATACAAAGAGAGATACATAAAATGGCTCATAATGCCACAAAATAATAAGTCCTCCCTTTGAGGTTTCTATAAACGATAGTTTTTTAAGTTCAAGAATTTTTTTATGACTACTAAATCTTCCATTCTATTCCGATTTAGAGTTCCATTATTTTCTTATTTTGCTTGATTTTATTTCCACTTAATCTTTCGATTCGGGATTTACTTTGTTAAAGTGGTTTTTTGATATTTTCCTCATTTTTTATCAATAAAAGAGGGTTCCCTTTAAATTTTCCAAATCTTTATTTTGACAAAATAGGATTGACTCATACATTAGTAAAGTAAGTATCAAAATTCGGTTGCTAAGTCAGATAATGTTCATCATCTGTATCTTGAAATTATTCAGAAGCTGAAATCAAGTTTGTAGCTATATAACT